>NW_009230740.1:5576-32251 GCF_000690835.1 Fulmarus glacialis
ACCGCTGGAGATTTCACAAATCGGCATAGATTAAGCACAAATAGTTTGCCAAACGCGTTCGTTGACTGACATCTCTTACTTCGGTAATTGCGTGCATTGTGCTCACTAGAAGTGAGCGGCTGTAAACACAGCCGCCCGCTTTCTGCCCGGCCCCATCCCTGCAAAACAACCCCCACCTCCTCTCCTCCACCTCCGCCCCGCCCTCCGCACGCCCAGGCAAACTCCCTCAAGCCAAGTTGTTATTTTTTTGTTCCGTTTAGCCATTATTTTCCTGTTTACATGCGCATGGATGAACGGAGGTGAGCTCAGTTTGACCCCACCCATACTGCTGAGACATAAATTACTCTGGCGAGCAACAGGTTGAAGCAAATGCCGACGTCCTGCAGACAGCCCTTTCACACGTGGCACGCTCAAGAGAGGTGAGGTCTGAGTTTTGTGACCCGGCTATGTGGAAACTTCCACGGCAGCGCTACGTGGCTTGCAAGCACCGCCTCGGCTGCAGGAGGTGCCTGGACGGGGCCTGGCACAAGCCCTCCCCGAGGAGAGCGGCCGGGCGCTGCCTCCGTTCCGTCGCTTCCGGCTTTGCCAGACTTAAACTGATGGGGCTTCAGTGCCCCGTGCCGGTGTTCGGCTTACACCGACCGAGCGGTTTGCTTTGGTTTTTGTCGGAAGCGCTTGTTAAAATGATTCTTCTACTCCTGAAAACAAGGCTGGGGAAAATACACTCCTTGTGCGTACTAAACCCAAGATCTTTCTAATTTTTACATGTTCCAGAGTTGAAAACAGGAGGAGAGGGGTACCTACGTTTGTATGAGAAAGATGTACCTCTTTCTGCTCCCGTGAACTTTCCACTGAATTGGAGTACTCGAATCCCCCCAAGCCCCTCCATCCGCACGTGCTGAAGAGCGATACCCATCTTGGTGGAAGCTCCCACCTCCGCCGCGGCCGCGACACCAGGAGGACGCCCCAGGGAGAGGTCCCGCCGGTCGGCTGCACCCACCCCTTCCAACGCTAGGAGCTACGTGGCCCCGTGCCCGCGCCTCCCCGCGGCAGACAGCCGCCGAGCCGCTGGCCACAAGCATGGAAAACAAGACCCTTGTCCCGCAGGCAGCGTGTGGGCGACCTGTGAAAATGGCCTCCTCCAAATGAATGAGGCTTCTCACTGCTTTCAATGCAAATGAACACAAAGAGCTGCAAAGGTGATGATGACCTCTCGTGCCAGCTGTCAGGAGGCCACGTGGAACGTGACACCGAGGATGAAGACTTAGTGGCACCCTGCACCAGTGGTGTCCACTTGCCCCAGCAGTCACTAGACATTGTTCTTGCAGATGTACCAGGCGCTCTCCCATTTCAGGTCATAATGAGCTGCAGATGCGACAGGCGTTTCCGATTCCGCGTCTGGAGCAATGAAACACTCTACTTAGATGCTTCTGACTCATTTTTACTTGCTAATTTTTAATAATGACAATTTAACTTCATTGTGCACTTCATATACTGTAACGGCCAATTCAGAAATCATCCTAAAGGGCTTTGATTGCTTAACAATTCTTGCAAATAGCTTTCCAACATTTTTTATAAAGCATGTATTCTGAAATTTCAGTGTCACTTTGATAGTTCTCTAGAGGGAAGTAATAAATAATTAGGAGGCACCATACTTTAGAGATACAGAGCCAATGCTTCAATTAGAAGCATCTCCATCTCACTTTTAAAAGAACTTCAAAATCAGCGTGGGAAAAAAGCTGGCATTATACAGAATATATTTACACGCATCAAAGAATAAGTCACAGGCGAAAGCTTAATTAAACTGAAATTCGGGTTGATCAATTCATTCATACATTTCAGAAGGGAAAAACACCTCCAAGAAACCATAATAAATGGTGGAAAGCTCAGAATTCCAAAATGAGGCTAAAATCAAATCCCTTAAAGTTGCAGGTTTTACTCCATCAAAAACCTTCACACTTTTCCTGTAACCCTTTCACACGGTGATGTAATTAGCATCAATTTTTTGGTTGCTTTTGGCACAGAGCTAAAGCTATTTACATGATCCTGTGGTACCAGCTCCTACTGAGGTTAAGAGTATAGCGAATGCTCTGTTAGAAACAACCTGGAGTTCCCAACAGAGCTACAGCTTCTCCATATCAAACTCCAGAGCTGACTCTAAAAGCTGCTTTCCAGTACAGTTTATTTAACATAACCATGAATATATATACAGTCTTAAATGCTCCTCACTGAGGCTGCAGTAATATAAGCTTTGCAGATGCTTGCAACACACAGAGCAAGATTCTTGCAAGTTATGTCTGGACATCATTGCCTCTCAGCATTCGTGAAGGCCCATATATTTTCCAAAGCATGTGTTGAAATGCTGTAGAGGAACATTTTTTGTTTTACAGAACCAAGAAGTTTTATTAAATGACACCGAATTCTACCTTATTCCACTCTAAGTAACTTGCAACACTATTTTACTTAGTTTTACCTGTTTATCAGTTAAAGTAATAACCCTGAGGAAAGGTTTGCAGTAACATACTTCACTGAAGGTGAGCTCTTTAACAGATATGCACATCGTATTCACAAAGGGAACGTGTACACACTTATTTTGGATGCATTCTTATACTTCACATTTTCATGCCTTAAACACGTATCAACTGCACGCATGTTCATTTTACTTAGTTTTACCTGTTTACCAGTTAAAGTAATAACCCTGAGGAAAGGTTTGCAGTAACATACTTCACTGAAGGTGAGCTCTTTAACAGATATGCACATCGTATTCACAAAGGGAACGTGTACACACTTATTTTGGATGCATTCTTATACTTCACATTTTCATGCCTTAAACACGTATCAACTGCACGCATGTTCTGCAAGCACATGGAAATGACTTCTGCCTACTAGGAATATTTGGAGGCAAGATTTTTGGATTTTTTATGTGAATCTGTACTTAATACCCATATGAAAAAAATTACACAAGTGTGTCTGAAAAACAACATCTTTTTAACTTCTTTAAGTACCTCTTCCCATTCTATGTGATTCGCCCACTCATTACAGAAAAAAAATAATTCTGTATTATGAAAAGTTACGGTGTGCAAAGTCTCATGTTAATTAGTTCATTTTGGTGCCTTTAAGCAGAGAGAAGGGTAGAGACTGAGAAAACACGCTCAGTGCAGAAAATGAGTTTCGACTTCAGATTTGGAAGGACAAGCATTCCTCTCGAACGCAGATCATCGCAGCACATTTCCAGGAATAAGTAAAACAAACCAAAAACCAAAGGGGGAGGGGGGATGGAGCCTAAAATCTAGGTCAGAGGAAGAAACCAGAAAAGTACGAAGCATCCTTTTTCGTGAGCCTCACAACTGATTGTGTGAAGGTCTCATCTCCTTCCACACTTGTGCATGTGTGACACTAACTGCCTCCACGCCGCAGAGGGAACGACAGGCATGTTAAACAAAGGGGGTTCAAGTGGCACCTTCAGCGAAGCATGAGAGATCACATCAGGGTAAATAACATACCTGGCCCTACTAAAGAGAGCTCACTTCAGGGAGAGTTCACTCATGGCACAGCCTGCAAAAAGATTTACTTTTCTCAATACAAATAAGGGCCAAAGAGCAAAGGGGGATCCCCAGCGATACTATGCTTAAGGTAAAGCCCAAAAATACAGAAAGCATTTGCTGCATTTTTTTCATAAACAGACCAGACGTACAAGTGGTTCTTACACCCCAAATTTTTATGATCCTCTATTTGCAATCTTCATTCCGCTGCTCAGCCACCTGGCTTTTCATTTACAGATGGCTTTGAGATCACAGTTTGTTATCTTACTCAAACATAATTAACAAACACATTTCATCCTCTTGCATCAACAGAGATCTGATTCTCTGTGATAGAACAACGAAAATGGAAAACTTCAGCAGATGTAGCTGGTTATTGCTTTCTGTCATCCTCTTAGAGACGTCTTCAATACCTCCTTCTATTCTTGCTGTCTTCAGAATAAGTCCTTTCCTATTGTGCCAGAGACACAACTCCTACTTAAAGTCACTATCATTTTTCTTGTCTTTGAATAGAAAAGCAAATTAACTGATGAATGCATCTGTTATTTCCTTATCTTTTGTGTTCAATTAACCAGTATCATTCTGAGTGACAAAATCTGTCTCCTACCATCTGCCCACTAGAAATCTGCTTTAAGAACGTTTATCATCATTTATTAATCCCTATAAATCAACATATTTTTAAAAAAATTCTTAAGGTAGTAGGTTTGCTTTTCTTCTGGCTTTTGCTTTTCTGCTGGCTCTTCCATGAAGCCCACAGCACCCTTTGTGAAGAGAATAACACGGAAGGAAATTATTGGACGTTGTACCTTCCCATTGCATTGCACCCAGACACAACCGGAGCAAGTATAAATTTGAGAGCTTGCATAGAAATGCACAAATAACTGCCATTCCATCATAAAGTTTATTTCTAGCATCTTTCAACCTCTTCATCTTCGAAGACTTGGGCGCTGTGAGGAAGCGGGAGGGCAGAGAGGCAAGATGGTTGTGCTGGCCCCAGCACTTGCCCCCCCTAGCACGGGGGTGCTTTCCATGCTGCCTGGAAGCAGCCCACCAGGATAATTCCCGTCAGGCACACGACAGCTTTCTATCCGTTCCCTTTCCCAAAGCTCATGTAAGTGCGGGCTGAGGGTGAGACCGGGCGGCGGAGGCATGTGTTGGGGGTATGGGCTGACCCGTGCCTCCCACCCGCACCCCCGTGCTGCCCCCTTGCACCCACCTGCTGCCTCTCCAAGGTGCACGTGCCCACATCTGTTTTCACAAGTCTCAAGCTGGGAGCTGTAATAAGCCCTGGGCTGATGGTAGCCCCACTCTTCCCCTACAGAACTAGCTGGGGCTTCGCTCCAAGGCTCGAGGCAGGGGCTGGCATGGCTCCTCTGATGAGGAGCATTTCTTTGCCCCTTCTGTGAATACAAAAGCAAATTAACTGATGAAGACATCTGTTCTTTCCTTATCGTGTATGTTCAATTAATTACTATTTATTCCCGCTTTTTCTGGCTAGACCTAGAGTGAGGTCAGTCATGAAAGCCTTGATCATCCACAGCGCTTAATATTTGCTCCGTCTGGCTCCGGCTTGGTTCGCTCCAGCCAGCTCTCCCTGAGCCAGTGGCTCGGCACCCTCCTGGGGATAACTCACTCCGGGGAGCACTCCCCCAAAGTATGAAGAAGACAACAGGTGTGGCTGCCTCCGCCCCATGCAGCTTTATAACATTATCCCGATGGGTTTTGTATGCTCAATTTTGGTCTTATGGACCTCATGCCATGCCCCAGGTCATGTAACATGCATCTTCAGCTTCACGAAATAAAACGACCCCTCCAACGGACAGTGAAAAACTCTGAATAGAAAAGAAAAACATTTAAAAATAATAATTATACCTCAGGGCTACTGGAGCACCATATGAGGCCCAGAGGAGATTCAGGGTTAAGTACTATGTGGGGTGGATGCACCTAGTCTGCTCTGGAGGGAGCTTGCCATAAGCAACGTGGGTGCAAACCAACACATGGCACTTGGCCTCAGGGCTAAGGGTTAGTCCCTGGCTTTCTGTTAGTCCAGTGGGTCCCGGAGATAAAAGACTCCTTCGTTTAGTCTGCCAATGAGACAGACATTTAGTATTTCAAAGTACATTTTCCAGCCAGTAACTCCCAGCAGCCTTTTTCGTACTTCTCGGTTGTTCCTTGCTGCTTATCGGGAGTCCCGCAACAACTCCAGACTAAATCGCCTTTCTTATTTGACCTTTTCTAGTGTTCGTTTGTCACTCACATTGAACCTTTAACAATACTGACTCCTACAAAGCAACTGTAAAATCCTTTTCCCTGCAGAGGATGCGTTGGTTAGCACAGCAGGCCAACTTCCAGGTTTTGCGAAAACCTGCCTGTGCCTCTGGTCCCTAGGTGTGAAATAAAAAAAAACCCAAACAACTATTCTGTTAATAATACTTCCGTACTTGCAAAGATTTTGAGGATGAAGACATCTGTATCTCTTCCATTTTTACAGATTATGATGAGAACCCATGTGTCACAAAATATGACGCAACTTTGTGAGCCTGACTTCACACACTGCCAGAGCTGTCACCACGTAATCCCATGTCAATGTGTCTCCGCTCTTCGGTCCTTCCAAGTGCAAAGTTGATAATCCTACGTCCACAACTGTGTGGGAAGAATTAAGGCTGGTAAACTAGCTCAGTAACCCTGAATAAGAATGAGAAGTTTGTGCCAGAATGGTGAGGAACCATTAATAACCATAGCTATATTGCTTTCTCGAATGATGTCTCCACTAGCCTCTGTGGGATTTTTATTCAAATTACCTAAGAAAAGAGTTCTGTATTATTTCTATAGAAAATAAACCTCCTTTTATTTTTTTCTCAGTTGTTTTTTCAATCGGTACCAGAATAATTAAAAACCTTCAATGTTTGGGATTTGTCTGCTTTTTTTGTTTTCAAATAAGCTTTTCTTAGCTGTGAAGAGACTTTGTCATTTATTTTCTCAAACTGTAAGAGCTTTACAATAGCTAGGGATTACAGCAAGGTTGGGTGGTTCTTAATTTCTTTCTATCAACCTCTGGTGTCTTTTCCAGAATCCTTAAATCTTGTCCTTCTGTACATGGCAAATTATCGACTGTTATGTTTATTATTCTTTTTCCTGTTTTATTTTTCCCATGTATCCTGTTTTTTTCATTCCTTTTATAAAAATCTACAAAAGGACAGAATATGCGGAGGAGAGATAACTATGTAATATATTACAGAGAAGATTCATCTGTAATTTAGTAAGTTCATTTTGAGATCATAGCATTTGGATCAGTTTTGTTTCCATCTTGTATAGCAGTCACCATCAAAATATTACTTCCTTCTTGCAAGGGAAAGCTGTTACCATGGTATTCCCATTATTCCTAACACAGAGACTGGGGGAAAAATTGTTAAGCTCCCTTGAAAGTTCCCTTACTTCCAATGCAAAGGTCTACAGGGGTAGTTGCAAGAGGACTTGTACCTGCTTTGCAGCTTGAGGCAAAGGGAGACCGGTTGGCGGCTGGCAGCAGTTTCTCCAGCTGGAGAGACTCCTGCACTCGGTAGTGCAGTTCCCATCTGTTTCATTGAATTACGATCATGTTTGGGCGAACACTACAAAAATTTCACTGTGGCGTGGCACGAGAAAAGCAAGCCCACATCGTGTCTGCTCGCATCTGAATTTTAAATGCTCCATTTAAAATGATCGGCAGGCCCTATTACTCAAAAATGGAAATTTTCAAATGAGAACAGCTACGTTTTCTGACTCTTTGCTGTGGCCTCGCTGAAACCACTGTGGAAAAGCACGGAGAAGCATCTGCAGAAAGAATGACATTAGTGAAAGATGATGGGCTTCTAAAAACGTGATTAATGGACATGATCACAGCCAGACAGAGATCCCGCTTCCCGGGAAAGGCAGGAGTGCCCAGGGACAGGGCTGGGGTGGCTGACAGGTGGCAGGGCTGGACTGTTTCTCACTTTGAATGCTACAGCAGCCGCAGGGCTACATTACGATACCGGGAAAAAAGCTGGAAAATGCTGGATGACATGGCCAGATACAGCTCGCGGCTGCCAAACCTGGCTCTGTGGGGAGGAGGGCACTTCTAAGTCACGGCTTCTCCTGAGGGCACCTTTCGTGGTGGAACTTCTTCAAACCATCTCCTCTTGAGCACCTGGGTCACATCCCCACGTACAGAGGTCTGTCCTGGTCTTCTGGGTACGGTGAAGAGCCACACGCCCTTCAGGAGGCTAACCCAACCAGGGACCAAGGATGGGTGTCTCCCAGTTATAGCCATTTCTTTGGAGGTTTGATGAAAAGCTTTGCTTCACTTCAAACATTCCTGTATTGAATCAACTGGAAGTTTGGAATGACATTTTCAAAATAAGAAGTTAACTTGGTTTTGTTTTGAAAATGCCAAAAGGAAATATTTCAGACAATGCAAAGTTATGACTTTTGTTTTGTACTTAGGCAAAATGATTCAGCAAGCAGATTCAGATGCCCTAGAACTGTACCTCTGGAGAATAACAAGCCAGTAGGACAGTAAATTTTTGCACAGCTCTAGCCTGGCTTTGGTTTCCTGCAGCTCTGTCTTTGCTGCAGACTTAACTTGAATTATCTGCACTTATGCTCCCCTCTCAAACTCAGCTGCCACACTGTGAAACGGCAGCGGGCAAGTGTTGGGATTAGTGAACGGGATGATTTTGTTAGCAGTGCAAACAGACTACAGTGCTAACAATATGGTCAAGTGAAGTTTTTGGATGGAGTGTTTATTTGACAAATATGCAGTTTCAGAATCATTAGAAGGATACACAACTTCCACTTGAATTTAGAAAATAATCTGATAAATATTTGATATGTGTTACATTGCAAAGTATTTCCGAGAACTCCAAGTGCTCTGCTTTACCACTTTTTTTTTTTTAAACAAAAGGTTTCTCATCTTTTATTTTTATACACTCTTCAGGTATGGCACCTAGCTCTTGCCAAATGTCTCGTCTCGAAAGATCATTTTGCATCAATATTGACAGCATCGCCCTCCATCACTTGTTCCATGTGCGACCTTAACAAATCTCACAGCTGTTATCTGGTGTTGGCTGCGGGATACAAACATGACCTCCTGCCTGATGGGTGGCATCCCTGGTGTCGCAGCCTTCCCTGTGGTGACAAGGGGCTGGTGGCTGTTGCCTTGAAGCCAGTTTTTCCCCTCCTTCTCGAGGAGTGTAACTGAGCAGCCCCAGCACCTCCAGAGGCAGAAAAAAATAGATGCATCTGGCAGAGCTCCACCATGAGCTACTCACTTGCTAGCTAGTGAAGCAGAAGACAAATTCCCTTGTTTTCTGGCTCTCCACAGGCTAACCCATCCCTGAAGCCTGTAGCAGCAGCAGCTGCTGCAAATGCTCCTTCCTCCTTCCCTCTCTACCCGCTGCCTCATCCGCCCAGAAACCAAGCGTGTTCCTAGAGCACAGCCGAGAAGGGAGACAAGCATGCTACGGCAAACTGTTAGTAGTCATTTTGAAGCAAAGCCTGGACATATTTCCGTGGCAGGGAGAGCTGCCTGAACTGCTGGCCGCTGGGGAGGCAGCAAGAAGGAGAGGAAACTCCAAGGGATGGCTGATCCACTGCGGCTGGTCCCCGACGACCTCCCCAGGCTGCCACAGGCTGCAGTAACCCACCACCGCAGAGCCGCGGACAACAAGCTGTAAATTCTTCCGCAATGTCTACTGTAAGTCATACTTCAATGAATCACCATTGCAATCCTCTTCTGTATTACATATTCAACATCTACTCCAAAACAATGTTAAAAATAACTGATTTACTTCCAGCAGGCAGATGGCTACTAAATCCTTCTCCATTTTTCTGTATCCCATAAAACTTAGGCTTGTATCTTCGATGTATATATTCTGTGATATTAAGATATTACAAGTATTATTTTTATACAGAAGTACTTATTTTTATTAAGATATTAGAAGTATTATTATTATACAGCAGTTAAAAAGCTGCTGTAATTAAATATACCCTCTGAAGAAAAGCTCAAAGTTGTCACTGAAACTATGCCAGAGCTATTATTCAGGCATCAATGGCACAGCATTGCCCAGAAATTAAACAGACAAGCAAAACCAAAACTTCTTGGGGGCCCCTTCCTCATAGCAACTAGTCAGACGGATAAACCTTTGGGAAACACAGCTGCCTGGATTCTGCATCCCATCGTCTCAAATCCAGGTCCTGCATAGGAGGCTCCGAAATCTCCGTAATGTCTATTTTCCCCTGCTGCATCAACTGGGAAAGAGAGCGAGGCTCAGCCTGGAGCCGGGCGCAGGGCAGGCTTGGGGAGCCGCAGGGAGGAGAGGTGACGGCAAGCGCAGGCAGGAGGGAGCCAGACCCCGTGTTCAGCTGCCAGCAGGCAACAGCCTGGGGGGCTGGCTGTCCCCAGGCCACGCTTAGCTTTTTTCTCAGAGGAAGCCAGCTGGGTCACTCAGAAAGGTGGTTCGGAAGGAGAACAGTACGTATGTGGCAGCCACTATCTGTCTGGGGACAGGACCCAGGAGCAAAATAGGGAGATAAGCTATGAAACAGTGCAGGTTCACCCATTTGCTCTATGAAGATAATAAACCTTTTTTTTTCTTGCAGGGGGAAAAAAAAAAGTTTACTTATATATGACCCTGTGTCTACAAGAAGAGCTTTTCAACCATCTTCAGGCATTCACCAGTATAATGAAATCCCTGAAGACAACCTAGCTTGGACAGACTGGCCTGGATATTTGCTTTCTGAGCTTCTGAGCACTTGCTAAGGAAAAAAGCAGGTAAATGCCTGGTCTTCAGTAGGATCCTGAATTAACGGCTGGCAGCCCATCGCATGGCTAGCTGGTCAGGGCACCAGACTACTGCTTGCCCAAGCAGCTCCGTGCCCAGGCTCTCGCACAGGACTTTCACCGTCAAGATAGAAGCATAAAAGTGCTTGAAATCAATGGGAAACTCTGCTTATACAGCTGATGGCGTGATATTGCCCTCCGTCTTTGCTTCAGCGTCAAGGACACCGAGGCCTTTAAGCCCTGTACAAGGCAAGCACGCCTGCCTGAGCCCCTTGCAGGCTGAGAAACTAACAGCAAGCTCAGATATATCATCCTAAGCGACAATTAATTGACCTCAAAGTTGCAGCAACTCCAGAGGCATCGCTGCTGGCTCTATTGTTTTTTAATGTGTCATTTGAAGAAGGTCAGTAGGCTCCTGTAAGAGACATACGAAGGACTTGCTGAAGCAGATTGCCAGCTCGAGAGAGGATTAAATTATGATTCCTCCGACTCCAGTTTTATCTTACGATGGGTGATTTGTGTGCGAGGCAGAAGAGAAAGGAACAGACATCTCAACATTTCTCAAAAGCTTTTTGTTTTCAAGGGACCTACAACAGACATCATAAACTGTTTGTAATAGGAGAGCAGCAGGTGCAAAGGTAGCGTCTCGCCCTCGCCAGATAGCTTTGCTAGGCCCTGTTGATGTATTAATGCCACTGAAAAAACAGCTGTAAATCAGAAATGTAGGTCTCGTGGGGTAACCAAGCACTGTTAAAGAGCTGCTGAGTTTGGAAATGAGAAGGCCTACACTAATAAAAAAGTAAAGAACTTTGCTCCGAAAATGGAGGTAAAAAAGCAAGGAGATGCCCTTCCCCAGTATCCAAATCTTCAAACTCCCTTCCAGAGTGCCTGAAGAAAACAAACCATTTGTTTTTCCTCACAGCATTAAAAGCTGCAACCACCCAAATATCAAAGGCCCAGACTTCCTCTCCCTGTCGGCAACTATTACAATTAAATTATATTGTTTAAAAACAACAGCAAAATGTCTGCATCACTCTGAAACTTGAAAACAAAGAAGTCTGCGTACAACATGTAAAAACCAAAGCATGCCTCAGTGAGGCTCTTTCAACAACTTCTATTGCACCGCCTTGCAACTGGATGGTCTTTAAGCAGGCTGTGAAGAACAACAGGGGCTCACCTATGGTGCTAACCTTATGCACTAACGTGGTTTGGTTGTGTTGATGAGGATGACTACATCCTCGGAAAACAAAAAGTAGCAAGAGTGTGTAGTAGTAGTAGTAACGTAGGCAGCACTCAAGGTGGAAATCATGAGGATGTGAGGGGTAGGGTAACTTTGTGCTTCCAGAGGAATGAAAAGCACGTCGACAGAGCAAAAAAGACTTCTTGCTTTAGGAAACTCTCCATTCATCTAAAATAAAGAGCAACAAACCTGAAATGGTGTTTTAAACTATTAGAACATACAGCTAGGCTAAATTGTCAGGAAGAAGAGTTTGTGTCAATTTTGGCAAATAGTTTTGGCCTTTTTGGCTTTTTTTAGTCAAAACTGAAGTTTTTAATAATAACAGTAAGTTTTGCTGCTACATTTAGGTTTGGGTTTTTTTTTTTTACTCTTACAAAAAAGCTGTGGATAAGCCTGTAAATGTTACTAAGGAGCATCCTTCTGCAGTAATCTGAAAAAAGTGAAATCTTCCATAATTGATCTTTACAAAATATTTGTAAGGAATTTACAGTGACGGAAATGCATTTACACTCTTGCTACATGTGTATATCTATTGGATCCCTGCCTATGCTTTTTTTTGGTTTCTCCTAGGCATTTTAGTAGCCTAGAAACCTAAACCTGCACCCCCCTCAGCTACCTGCGATGACAGTGCGCGGGGGGATCTGGGGTAGGGGGTTATGCCAGTGTGCAGTGTCGGTCACCCCTCCTTCACTCCGACTCCAGCATCCCTGACAGCACCACCACCCATTTGAGACAGCTGCTGGCGGGAACTGGAAGGGCCATCAGCTCCAGACACCATTGATCGCTCTGGTTACTTTCTTTGGGACATTTTGCCATCTGCTTTCATGGTTTTTAAGCACTACCTTCTTAATCCGTTTATGACAGTGGCGGAAACTTTAGGATCCCATTCCCCTTCCACAGTCTTCCCTGAGATCTCTTCTTTCAGGCTTTAGCAGCTTCTTTTAAGTTTAACAGTGTAAGTACATATCTCCCTCCCTCCCTCCACACACGTGGTACATCTGTAGATGTGAGGCTGAGAGCTACACGAGTGCAGAAAACGTGTTCCAAGAAACGCAATGTCAGAAGAAGAAAACAGTAATTTCAGTTAAGGGGGGATGCTATGTAGTTGGATCCAGAAGAAATAGGACCTGAAATTTTAGTATCTGATTTCTGTGCATGTTTTTGTGTGGCTGTGGGCATAAACCCCATTTTTCATCATTCACGTACTTCACAACGCACCAGTCTAGGCTGGTGAAAGTGCAATGTTGGTGACTATGAAGTCAAGACAAACAGGATTTTTGAATCGCACTTAACGAAATAGAAATCCTGCGTAACTTCCATAAAGGTTGAAAATAGCTTTATTCAACTGCTATTGTGTTGAGATGGAAATTATGAAACATTTTTTTCTTTGGTTATGCAGGTTTCCTCAAAAAGCTATTATCAGCTTTTTAACGGGAACATAAAGGGGCTATTTCAGAAAACAGCAACTTAAGATTATCATGAAAGTGCTCATACATAGGCAGGTGGATGGGATTTTCGCCGTTGCGCCTGTTTCTGAGAGAGGACAGGCCTTCTTAGGACACTTTGGGTAACATGAAGAATCATGAGAAAATTCCTGATGCTTTGAGAGAACAAGGTGGTAACTACAGAGCATTTGTAAAACTGAATAGTGGAGCTGGAAACTGAAGAACAAGCATTGACGTGACAGAAATAAAACCCATTGACTGAATGTGGTCCTTTATTAGGGCTTAGCTATTACGCACATTATATATGTGAGGTTCAAATGTGCATAAGAAACGCGGTTAAACAAGGTGAAGCTGGAAACACCCCCCCAGCTCAGGAAGAGGGATGGGGCTTACAGGGTCTCCATCACTCCTTTACATAGTCCCGCTCCTTTTTATTTCCCTGGGCTCGCTCTGGCTGGGGAGCAATACTTACCTCCGAGGCAGCACTGAGGGGGGACCTGCCGAGCTGATGGGCAGGCGGGTCCCTCGTTTGCCCAGCATAGTCTGCTCCAAGCCAGCCACCTTGCTACTTCTGACAGAAATGTATCTTAGGAAAGTGATGTAATTTTCTACACTTGGGCACGAAAAGCAAAATAAAACATGCAGCATAAGAGCCGATCCTTAAATTGGCTAGTTTGATTACTATATCAAAGGGAAAGCTATTTCAGAAATACAAAACCTTATTATAAAAAAATGATGAAATCATATTTACTACATCTGATTAAATAAAAAATAGGCAATTTCTTGGATAGTACACAAGATCCTGGTTTATTTTGGTTTATTAATAAATCATGATAATTGTGTTCCATTGTTTTGCTAGTAAAAAGTTAGCATCAATATTGTATTTGTTTCTATTAAAACTGATTTATAGAGTACTCCTTACATTAAAGCCATTACAGAAACATCAATTTATCAGTAAACTTCAGTGGACAAATAAACTGGAGACAACATGTTCAGTTCAAATAGGATTTAGCCTATTATCGGGTTTCAGACTAAGGACACAGAAAATTGAACCTTTGTATATTAAACAATATTGTAAGCAAATGCAGTTTACCGCTTTGTTTGTTAGCTACATTTCCATAGCAACCATAGCCCTCTGCATTGTAAACCCTTTATTTCTTGTTGAATTTGAAGCAGGAATACAGCGGTATGATGTGACAGGGCTATTTTTCTATCATTTCCATCTCACCTGCAGCAAAAGGAAGCCAGCAGCACCCTGCGATGCGTTAACAAAAAAAGTTTCTCCAAGTTTGACCACACCAGGAGAGCTGCCCGGGCGTCCCCGAGGCAGCAGGCAGGGCAGCAGGCAGGCGAGGCAGGACAGCAGGCAGGGCAGCCCATGCCCAGCGGCCGGCTCCAGGCTGGGTATTACCATTTTGTGGATGTAAATCGAAGCAAGCGCTGGCCTTCCAGGGACGGGCTCTTCGCGGCGAGGCTGGGAAGGAAGTGGGGACGACGGGAGGTCCAGCCCCAGGCGAAGAGTCGTCCCAATCCCTCTTACGGAAGAACAGAGCGAGACAGGTTACTGCCGTATTGGCCTCACAGAAAGGCTAACAGACACCCAGCTGGTTTCTGTAGGTAGGAACAGGAATTTCCTCTCAAATCCTTTGTGAGCTGGAAAGTGGCGCTCAGCTCAGAAACCACCAGAGACCAACCACGCAGCAAACCTGCAGCAAGGGGGCTCGGCCGTTGGCAGCAAGATGCAACCGTGCAGCTCCTCTGCGCTCTGCTCCTTATACTCGTAGCAAGACCCAATGTTAACTGCGGGAAGTATCTGTATATACGTAGCACAATTTTTATCAGCCTTTAAATGCATCTGTTCTCCTTTTTTCTAAATGTGTTTAAGGGCAAACAGCAGCTCCTGTCGACTTCTTGGCTTGTCTTTGTATTATTTTTGAAGGCACCACAGATATATTTGCAGTGAACTAATTTACTAATTTGGTCTGAGAGATTTTTACATGCCTGTTATAGAGTAACTACTGAAAAACTGTACCATAAATACACAGATACTGTATCTGGCTAGACGGGAAGCTTTGGTTCTCACTGAAAATACACTGTATTTTCCCATATGCTAATGTATGATTAGCATGCTAATAACAACGACACATCACTGGGGTAACTCACAAAGTGTTTTGTCACATAAAGGAAGCGCATGCCTTGTTATTTAATAAAGCCACGTTTGCAAATAGCAATTAAGTCGAGGCCTTTGCCATACAGTAGTTCTCAGCAAACTTGAAATAGGTGAGGCAGTCTTAAACCAGAGCAGCATAACAAACCAAAGGATGTGTGACTTGGCCACGTCACCTGAAAAGTATTTAATCAGTTATAGCCATGCAATGTCTATTTCTGCATCAAAATTATTAATTATTAAACAATGCATTACTAACATCGATGTTCGTAAAAATTCACTTGCCCTCACTGCAATGGAGTTTCAAGCAATTTACTCTTTTACTGCTCATTTCTGAACGGTCTAAATAGGAGACTGGCAATAATGAACCAATTTCAGTCCAAGAGTTTGAAACGCAATTGAGACATCTGCCGTGGCCCTAGGGCTCGGTGCTCGCATCCTACCCAGGACGTGCTCCACAACTGAAGATGTTGCACGTCCAAACAAACGCTCCCCCAAGTCAGGCATAATGCTGATCACCACAGCAGACTACTGAGAGACATGACGGCTAAGCAAAATCTGGACAACTACAGAAATTATTTTTTAAACTAAAATAGCCAAAAAAAAAAAAAAAGAAAAACATAGTGAGTAACTTGGTAGCTCTGTAAGTAGCACACTTTAAGGAAAAGGGTGGCTAAGAAACATTTAACTGCAGTGTAGGCTTTTATGGCTATTTTAGATATGAATCCTTACATGTGTGTAAGAAAAATCTATCCTAGAGAGAGAGGAAGATTTAGGTGATACCTGGTCTGTGTCCTACCATACATTCAAAACCATAGCCACGTATTTGGGATTCTGTGTACCCGATCCACATGCGCGCAGCGGTTCTGCCACGCGCTGCACATGTCAGATTTACCACACAGGTCAGGGGCAATTCACCCTGCAGATGCAGTGAGCGTGATGTGACCGGAGCCCATCAGACCGGCAGCCAGTGCCCAGTGGCTGTTCGGTCCGGGCTGTTGGATTTCCAGCCGTCCTGTCCCGAGCTACTGCTCACCCTACTTGCTGGGCATCCAGAAATGTGGCAGATGATAACAAAAAAAAAAGCACAGCAGTAATCAATGGGTAAAGCAATAGTCTACCAAGACTACAAGAAGCAGTAGAGCTGGCAGACGTGCCCGTTTTGCCTACATCTTTTTACCAGGCAGGTGCAATTGAAACAAAAACTGTGAAATGAAAGATGTCAAAAAGCAAGAAAGAAGAAACTGGTCAAATTCTATTAACGTGAGTGAAAATTAAATGCCTAGGTGCTGTACGTGCCTTTGAAAATCTCTGACCTAAATTTAGAGAGAAATATCCTTTGCAGAACACACAGAATGCCAAATACAGATTTTGGATTCATCTATGAAAAAAACCAGATTATGTTACAGAGAGAGTACAGTGAAGCATCAACCCTCCCATAAACCCAGTTACATGCATACATACATAAATAAATCCCTGACCTGCCAAATTTCCTTAGCTGATGTAAACTGTTTTTTAAGGTATTTCTATTACATGAGTAAACATCACTTCCTATATTTTTTGTCTACTGAGTGTAAGGATTTAAAGAAGACAAATCAAGTTTATTTTAGATTCCCTGAGGAAAAACAAACCCATCTGTCCTCACTCCTTCCCCGCTGTTTTACAGCGTTCACTATTAGTTATTTCCATAACACACCTACATTTATCCTTATCGGCAGGAGGAACATTTATCTCACAAATATTCCCGTCAAATGGCTCTAAAATGCCAGCAGATAAAACAAAAAAAAAGTTGATCCCCACAGAAATGAAATATATAACATAGCAAAGGAGTCAAGACGAGCTCTAACCTGGTGAGCCTCAAGCTGACCCCTTGGCACCTCCCAGGCCGCGTGACACGGCCTCCACGGGAACAGGCAGCAGCAGTTGAGGAACAAGCGTAACGGGCAAAAGAGAAGCGTGACGCCTGTTTTACTACATCATGTC
The DNA here is from genome assembly GCF_000690835.1 of Fulmarus glacialis. Taxonomy (NCBI): domain Eukaryota; kingdom Metazoa; phylum Chordata; class Aves; order Procellariiformes; family Procellariidae; genus Fulmarus; species Fulmarus glacialis. The sequence goes on from NW_009230740.1 coordinate 22,753, forward strand.
GGGCTTGTTATCGTAACGGCGCTTCTTTAATAGCTCTCTGGTTGAAGACATGACGGCTGCTTGCTCTTTTCTTTTCCTCCTCACGGGTGGCCTATGGAAAAGCTGAAGACCAGAACTGCCTGTAACAGAGGTGCGGGGAGTCCCCGGCACTGAAAGTTTTCTCTTTCTTGTCACCGGCACAGCGGTGACTCTCACAGGCTGGCGCTCACAGTCCCACAGCCCACAGAGGAAGGCCTCAGCCAAACTCCTTTGGAAATTGTTTTTCCAGGCACCCTCTGCCAGCGTCTTTGTAAATCACGGCAAAGTGAACCCACCGAGAGATCAGCAGCACGAAAGGTGGCGGGGAGCACCTCAATGTGGACAGCAGTTTAAGCAGCCACCACAGGATCACAAACTGTGTTCCTTTTTGCAAGAAAATGCTCCACTAAATTTGAAGAAATCTTACAAAAAGTGTATTATCAAATCACAGTGGCTTAAGCCAGCAGAGCTGATGGAAAGCCACATTTACTGAGCCTCAAAATACAACTGCAGAGGATGCTTCTCTGGAAAGTTCCATGGCGGTGTGATTTTAGCTCTCTACAACTGTCACACACTGGGCAGCAGGAGCAGATGTACGTACAGTACGTACAGGAAGCGTTTCCAAGCCCCTTGCTGTGTAAGCGGGGACTCAACCCAACATTTACAAATGATTCTGTACTGTGAACTTCCACTGACAAAATAATATGATGCACTGTCATGATGACGGCTTTACATATTTCTTTCCAGGACAGCAGTAGTTTACAACACGATTTCTGTTGCGCTTTTGTCGGGACTCCAGTTTTGCTCCCCCTCATTTCCACTGACAGTGCTGCCGTTCACGCCACAGGCGGATGGCTGAGGTGCGAGCACGGCGTACTACCATCCCGATAAGAAAGTTCGGACAGCAGCAATGGAGTTGGTGATTTTATTTCTCAGAAGCTGCTTACTGCATTCCTTGCCTCCGCAGCACGCAAGCCTCCAAGGCACGTCTCTCTTAACATGCATTTCCACATCAGTGGATTTGGTGAATATCTCAAGACAGTTTTGTTTAATGTAGCATTGAGCTGTGCTGTTTCATTAGTCTCAATGACAACATCTCAACTTACCTGAGCTGCAGGTTCACATTTCTCTGCACTGACAGTTTGAACACAATTTAGCTTGTGCTCAGGATAATCACAAACCCCATCTGTCTTTGCCTCAAGAAAGACGAGGGCCCTTCTGGGGAGGATCTCGTGCTGTTTTGGCTGCTAAAACTCAGTCTTGTGGTACCAATTCAAGGTAGACGAGACACGAGGAGGCAGCTGAGCCAGGCAGGGAGCCCCACGCTACGCCCACACCACCCGCCATGTTCCCACCGGTGCCCTCCCATGGAGCGGCAACACGGATGAGAGACAAGGTTGGCATCGGGTCCCCTTCCACGGCTGCTCACGCCCAGCGGTGTAGGCACAACCGTGGACTTCAAGCTGTTCCCCATGTCTTTCTGGTAAATAAACTGTCTGCTCGAGGCAGCTTCGGCATGACATAGCTGGGAGGTTGTCGATGGAAATCTCTGCCAGGCCGGTGTGAACACGCTGGCACGACGTGTGCTGGGGAGACAAACCCCGGGCACACAAGTCAAGGGCAGCAAGGAGAAGGAATGCATCCCATCGTAAGGGATATCAGGAAATAAAGACTATGTACAAAAAGCTAAGGCTTTTTCAATAGTCTGAAGAAGACCAAGCTGTTTGTAAGAACTACTCTCATTACTTCTAACAGCCTGCCTACAGGAGCTGTTGGACAGATGAGTGCATTTAGACTCTGCTCCTGCGTTTTTTTTTTTTAATTCTATCTGAAGAAAAAGCATTTCAATGAGCCTTGAATGTATCCTAAATTTCATGATAAGTACTTCTGTTATAATGCCTACTCTACGTGGAAAAGATAAATAAGTTTAACTCAAGTTGAACGTACATTTCCTTTCTATTTGGCTTTATTCTGAAATCACAGTAGTCTTTATAATACCAATTCTGAGCACAAAGATACATAAATTGTTTACTTAATTCTTCCTTTTATTTGCTTTGATTTATTTAAAAACAAAAACATGCAACATCCTTAACATTCTCACCATAAGCAAACACAGACAAACAGCTTGCCTCAAACTCGAATTAAGTCCTATTTAAAGCACACCACAAGGCTAATTTCTAGTACTGGCAGCACAGTGATACCGATAACCACATTACGCTACTGAGCCCAACTGTGGCTTCCAGAGAAGACAAAACATGAGGAGAAATGCATCTACTTCTGAATAGAAGTCTTCACACTATTCCTCAGGCATATTTAATGAGCATCACGGTACATGCGTTTGCAGATGTACGTGTTGTTGGCATTAACATTATCCTCTCTACAAGAATGCCCCACCAAAATCTTTGCCTCTGAAAAGATGAATGCTGTGATACTTCACCTTGCACTAAAAATGCCTTCTACATTAAACACACAAAAACTATATCAAATTTCATTTGCTTTACTTCATTCTTCCATACTTCTTGCAGCCTGCAAGACCACAGGACAATTCCATCTAACCCTCAAAGGATTTTCCACCGTCATGTAACGTTACAAGGTAATGAGTAACATTTGAGTAAACTTCTAGAATTTAACCCAGTCTGCAGTGCACAAAAGCCAGGCCAACCTGCTCCATAAGTCAGCAATGCAAGTTTCCAGGACCAAGCTAACACCTTGTTCTGTGTTTGCTCCTGGTAACATGGCCGTCCCTCAGCCACTCCATTCCCAGTCCGTAATTGCTGAAGTGGTTTGAATGCACCTTTCATTAAGAATCTAATATCTTACTCCTTCAAGTTTCAAAAATACAGTTTGAAATGGAGAGTACCTCAATGTACATTAAATTAAACCTTCGCAAAGCGAGGTCCGCAGCAGCAGCAGACCAGATGGTCAACAAAATAAAATACAACCTGCCAACAGCAGAGAGTTACTTTCACATATGGCAGCACAGTGGCTACAAATCTCCACTGACAACCTCCTGCACCTTTGACCTGGAATTAAAACCATGGCTTCATTAACCTTGGTCAGTAAAAAGAGTGGTCACACACATCTCTTTGCTGATACACCTTCGCCGTGTTTAAAATGTCTATTGAGACTAATGACAACTTATATATGGTTTTTTGTTGTTAAAGCTATAAAAATTTACATAAATTGAGGCCCAGCAACATCAGTCTCTCCTTCCATTTCATGCTGAGAACAGCAAAAGGAGTGTCCATTACAGATCCTTGGAATAAATGCAGAGATTGGATTGTCCACACAAAACCATAGCCAAACCAAGAGAATGGCACAGAAAATTAGTGTATGGTTGCAAAGGACGCTCTCCCTCCAGCAGCAAACATCATCTACAAGTTATTTTTAATATGTTTAAAGGACCTTGTCACTGATCTGGTTTACAGAGGCTTGCAAAGCTGCCTCGGCATGCTGAAAGGTGGTGAATGTGGGGTCGGAGCAGGCAAAGGGACTGGAAGGAGCCAGGGCAGCAGCCTCTGCAACCGACTTTACTGCTGAAGAAAACGTAAGATGGAAATACACCCTCACAAGGGTTGATTCTGCACCTCGGGATTAACTAAGGCCACGACGCAGGACAAAACCGCACCACGGTCCTTTCATATCTGGTAGGGCAGCAAACAGAAACCAAGGTTTTTAACACTGCAAAGTAATCAAAAGTAGTGATTTCTAATACACGGCTCAAGTGCTGTTGTCACTGCCTGGGCGGGAGGGGACAGACGTTGGTGCCGAGGAGCCAGGGCCAGGTCCCAGGGACCTGAAGCCCCCTTCCTGAGTGTCTCTCGTCGTGGCATGCCCGCTCCCACCGTAGAAGGTCGTGGGAATGACGGAGCTGAGCAGAGGTGTGCTGCGGTCAGATCACACCCCGAAACACTGCTGCGCCCCAGCACCCAACAGCACACCCCTTTTTGAAGACATACACAGAAACATGCTGTTCCTGACCACAGCCTGGTAACGTGCTGAGCAGTGAGCTCCCCTGTACAGCTAATTTAAGCACACCAGGCTCCTTGAGCGTTAGCGACATTATGTGCTTTCCCTAGGCGACAAGAGGATTTAGCTCCAATAACTGCAGCATACCCACAAGTCCCCAAGGAGCACTGCTCCCATCACTAAATTGGGAAAACCAGGTACTAAGACCCACAAACAAGGTGGATGAGTGTGTGTAACTCCTGGGAAATGCTGAAGGTAATGTCCCAACAGTCACCTGTCACAGTGGCAATTATTTCAGTAAATTTAAATAATAGAAAACTGCCCTGTCTTCTGCTTTTCAGTAGAAATAAATACTGATATGTGCTAAGGGTTTCACCATTTGTCATCTCCCATTCTCCCATCGTTGTCATCTACAAGTCGCAGTGAACTCATAACTAACTGCAGGGGTGAGAGTTTAGAGAGTTTAGCCTGTTACAGTAGACAGTAAAAAAACATTGTTCACCTTTTAATCTCTAATTCAAGCTCCACCAATTCCCAGATCCAAAGGTACCAGAAATTAAGGGCTGTGTTAAAGTATCAGAGAAACCGAAGAGGGCTAGAGAACAAGCTGTAAAACCAAGTGTAGGATTTGGTAGTATTCAGTACAGTCCCGCTTCTCCCATCCTTTTTCAGACTGTAGGAATTCAACACTATGTCATCGCTGGCAGAATAAAATGTCCCCTTAAAAACCTAAGAATTAGCATTTGAAAAATGTAATCCTGTTGATGCATCCTTGTAAAACACCTTATTCCTTAACCCCAGGCGCACCTGCAGCATGTGTTGTGTTCGTACAACGGCAATTCCATTAGCCTTACCCACAGTGTCATCAATTTGCTGGAAACTCCGGCTGCTGAAGTGCACTGTGCACTGCAAACAGAGCAGGCAGGCCGTCTCCCTCGAGACTGTACGTACGCCCGTCTGCATATTTCCAGCGATATATCTAACTTCACACCTGAATTCATAACTATTCCCAGGGAATCCAGCGCAGTCCGTAGACAATACACATGGCCACAGAGGTGAAGATCTGAAGTCCTCACTGCTTCCTAACACCACTCTATTGCAGATTTCTGGAAAGCACAAATAAAGGGAAAAACACATCCCTCATGCCTGCTGTTTCCCTGCTTTTTGAGCCTATTTCTAAAAGGCAAATTTACCTAGAGAAAAAAGAAAAAAAAAAAAAAAGACTGTTGCAGAGAAAGCTCATTTTGAACACTACGCCCACCTTTTTTTTCCAGTTTTCCTGTACTTCACTTCTCAATAGACCAATCCACGAGCAGCAAAACCATAGAAAAGTGTTATGCTGAAAGCTGCAAACATGAAGGAATCTTCACAGAATCTCCTCTTGAGAAGAAAGTAAAGTAACATTAACTTCACAGCCAGGGAAACTGAGATAAGTGAGTGACCTGACACAGCTGGAAAATTGTTCAGCTTCAGTACTGCACTACAGCTGGTCGTTGTTACTAGTAATATTTTTTTACAGAATATCCTACTAACAGGGAACTTTGCAGGTAAAACCAGGATGCTGGCTGTCAGGAGTTTATGGTCTAAGTTATGTGGAAAAAATGGCAGTGATAATGTACACATGTATAGTGTAAACGCTGGAAAGCAGGTAAGCAGAGCCAGCAGTACAGCCAGCAGAAGACACACTGTGTTATGGCTCTGGAGAACTATCATTAGGTGCATTTCTTCATCATTCAAATACGCCAGTTTTAATCTTTTCTCAGAAATATACACCACATAATTGAAATGCTCTTTATCTGGTTTTTCTTGAGAGAGCCCAAATAAGGCAGCTAAAGCCAACTTTTAGAAACAGCACAGAAGACAACACAATTTCAAGTGAGGATGCACCTCCCTTACTACTGCCTGAAGATCTTCCAGAGAAAACGGAAGGTATTATAGGAAACTGTAAGTAATAAACATTCAGATAAGGTTCTCAAAGCTGAAGCAAGGCTATTCATCTTTTATTTTTCCCAGCCTAAGCAGAACTTGGAGAAGGGGAACAATAGAAGGCAGCTACACCAGGCAGCTTTGGGGTCCCCGCTCCCCCAGGTCTCTTCTCACTCTTCCCTTCCACTTGGACAACCTGCTCCCTTCCCGCGTTAAATTCTGTCTCCGTTCGAAGCTGAAGGCCTCCATTTTCAATTCCCACCCTGAGTCGCGGGGAAGCAAACAGAGCTGGTTAGGGTCCCAGGAACATATACGCCAGCAGCCCCGTGTGATGGTTGGCGTGATGCCAGCTCGCATCCTACCCACCCGCTGAGACCGCCCACCCTGCAGCAATGATGAGAGACAGCCATTTGCCACACAACTTCCCAAGGTTTCTTTTGCCTCTTGGGCACATGTAAAACCCACGTGCACATGTGAAAGTAATAGTTCATAACTTTCTAAAAGAGCACTCATTAAAAAACAATGTATTATTTGAGTCCAAGGACCTCTCTGGCTATATAGGGCAAAACTTAGTACAGAAGCTAACTGAATCTGTTCTGTAAACACCACAAACAGATCAGTGTCTGCGTATTTTCTTTAACTGTCGTTAAGCTACCTCGAGCACTCCTACCTTGTACTCACATACATGAAGAGTGAAACTCTCTTGTTAGAAACTGCGAATGTGTATTTAGCAATAAAATTATTTAGTCAGTGCTTCTTTGGACCCTTAGGCTAGTAAGACCTGGTAGAGTATTAGTTAAACATACATATAAAAAAATCTGTTAAGAGACTTTCACCTTCAGATTCAGGGTCTCTGTGAACTTAATGGAAACTCCCTACCATAAAAATACTGCTTTTTTTAATGTAGCATTTTGAAAATGCTTCTCAAGTGGTGATTACTGTTTTAAGTCAAACAGAAATGTGCACAGAAATGGTTCGTACAGTATCATTTACAATGGAGTTCCATGGTTTGTAGCCATCCTGTTAATGTGAACAGTATGACAAACAAGAATGCATTTCTTTTCTAAAAATTAATATAGTGGCCATCAGATTTCCAGTATTCACCATATTCACCATTCTTCCTCTTTTACTGAATTAAGAGCACATTCTGAACTGAATTAAACCCAAAGCTTTTATACAAAATAATTTGAAACCCAAGGATGGAATTGGTTTTTGCCATCCATTACCATGCTTCTGTTACACGTGAAAAATACTCTCCAAATTTCCATTAAGGAACTTAAGAATTTATCCTCCGTGCAGGGGTTGAAATGTAGCACACCTATAACTGCAGACAAGTGGAAGCCCATTAGCGGTTACTTTCATCATCCATGAGATCAGCTGTGGGGAGATCACAAGAGAGCAGGGAGAAAAGCCACACAAAGGAGAAAAATATAATCGTTTATAAAATATTCCCTTTTATGTCATACTATGCCCACTAAATAATTAATTACAAATACATCAGCCACTGTTAAAAGAAAAAAAGAATGGGGGGAGGGGGAAAATCAATGAAAAGCTCACAAATGTAGTTAATAAAAAAAGTACAAGAAGGACTGCTGTTCAAAACCGCCCGGGTTAAATGCTGAAGAAAGCGCTGCCAGCAGCAATCGCCTGCAGGCACCCATGCACGATTAGTGACTTGGTAGCACAGAACCCGCTATGCTGAAGAAACCCTCTGACCTGAGGATCTTGACACCAGGAGCTAATTGCAAACCGTGTAATCGCCCATTCCAGATGGCTCTGATGTGTGTGTAACCCACGCTGTCTGCGCCCAGTTTTCCACAGCAATAGCACCATAAAGGTCAGGAGGAGTCTGCATTAATTACTCCCCGTTGTCAGCATCACCTAAAAATCCTCATGGTTTTTGGATTCTATCTGTAAATAAAAATTTCCATTAAAATGCCTCAGAGGAAACACCTTTCCCCTAGTTAAAGATGTGAATTACAGATAAATACCCTGCCTGTTAACATGATTTTATGTGAATACAAAATGAGGTTTTAAAAAAATCCTGCACATAAAATATGAATGTCTTTATTCTGGGAGAAAAAAATCCTTGCCGTGGAAGAGTCACTCTCCTTTACCCCCTCCCCGGCTATAGCAGAGACAGGCAATACGTGTTTTCGAGATTTCGCGTTGCCACAGATTGATCTCTTTCACATTACGTGCGAGACAGCTGATAACTTGCTACCTGAAGGGCAACTGTATGGGTAGAAAACCACCCGAAAAGGGGAAATGGCTCAGACAAGAGAGTTCACAGCGGTTAACCTCCTGGAACACATTAGCTACACCAACTCCCAGTTGCCCAGACTAAACAACCCTGAAAACCTCTTGATTTTATTCACTAACAGGAAATGATTCAGATACAGTTCTGCAAAGGCAGTCAACAAGAAGAGGTAAATTATGCACACTCGCTGTACTACATTTTACTATGAAACAATCGAGTATAAAAATTATTCAGCTCTGATGTAATTTTTTCTTCCTTCCTTCTTTTTAGTGCTTTGCCCTTGGTTGGCACATCTAAAATATAAATTGTGATGCTTTTATCTTAAGAGCTCAATAGACACCACTTAATTTTTTTTAAAACGCACATATCCTACAGACTCCTGACAGAGCAATGCATCGCCAGGTGCAAGAGAGAGACAGAAACTGGGATCTCTTACAGAGAATGGTCCCTGCATATAAATAATAATGAAAACCAAAGTGCTGTCGGGTCTGGGGCTGTGAACAGAAAGACTTTCCTTTTCCTTTAAAGCTTGCTTTTCATAAGAGAGATTTACTTACCAACATAAATGTTACACACACATCACCGAACCAGCACATAAAAGGATCCAGATCTTTTCTGGCTCCACAACTCATCCCAACTGCTTTACGAAGCACAGCTATGGTCACAAAACCAAAATACCCCTGTCCCCTGTCAAATTACATAGTGCCAGCAGCAGCAGAGCAGTCCTATTACCTGGAAATAAAGTCAGCCTCCTTCCTCCTGCATATATCTGTACAAGTGCAGGAGCCAGCCTTCAGGTAGCACTTTCATGGTAAGGCAGAAAGTTCATACATTTTGCAAAATTTCAACTACATTGGCCCAATATATACATATATACTTATGTGTGTATATATATATATATATACTTACAGCCACACAGAGTAGACAGAGGAATGATATTTGGGATAAGCTGCCAGCATTCTTCCATGTTTTGCTGGTCAAACAACACCTTTTATGTTGACTTCTCCATTATCAGACACCTGGAGCACTGCTGTGATCAAGGACAAACTATAGACCCAACAGCCTGTCCCTATCATCAGCTCCAGGCTTTGTTGATGCAGACTACTGGCAATTATTTCCCATTGTCCTTATTATAAAAAAAAAAAAAAAGTCCCAAGGGGCCTAGTAAAACCTCCTCATGGCCCATCACGGTTCAGGTTTTAATTAAGAGCTGCAACCAAGTGTTTACGCCCCATGCAGCCAGGCAGAACCCGCGTTCAGGATAGCTCTTCTCCCGAGGCAACTTCTGGAGCTCTTCATGCCAGCAAAGACCTACCTAAAGAGGGG
>NW_009230741.1:0-280 GCF_000690835.1 Fulmarus glacialis
GATGGGGGTATGGGGGGAGCCACTCACCTCTCTCAGGGTGCTCCAGCGGCTGCAGGTGGATGATGTCCCCTTTGTGGAAGCTGAGCTGGCCCCTGTCCTCGGGGCTGTAGTTCCTCACAGCCACCACGTACTGGGAGTCCTGGGCACAGCGGGGGGCTGGCACAGCCCGTGCATGCAGGCACATGCATGCCCACCCATACACACCCACATCCCACTCAGCACAGGGGCTTCAAGCACCCACAGCTGCAGGACCGCCCCAGGGTGCACCCCCAATCCCCCC
>NW_009230742.1:0-14402 GCF_000690835.1 Fulmarus glacialis
AGCTATATATAACCTTTTTAATCTGTTTGCTTGATGTTAAATAGTATCTCCTGACTGCAGAATAAAAGCATTTCTAGAGAAATTCTATTAATGTTTCCTTTTTCTCATACCAGTATTGTATTCCAGCTCCAGTTTGCCAGCTATAGTGGTTTCAGTGGCAGGGAATTCAGATAAACACTCAGTGTCATTTGTTTTGTCAACATATGTACCAGTTCTGGAACAGAACGTCACAACTGGTAATCTCTTCTTTCAGAAATCTCAGCCCACGCAGTAACATCCAGAGAGAAACTCTGCCTCAAGAGTTGAATTTAATCAGAGACCAAACCAGAGAACAAATTCTCCTGCTGCTCACACAGCTATTTCTAAATGCAGAAGCTTATGTGACAAAACCAGCTACAAAACAACATATTTTTCAAAGTCTGATCACATGCTAAGGAAAATAACTTGGAGGAATATGTAGAAAAGCCTTGCCGCTGCTTGTTATTGTACTGTAAGCACTGAATCTTGTTGCAAGGATTATGTGCTGTAAGAAATGTCAAACTGTGAAAAAGCCTAGGAACCAAATAAGAAAACACTCACGTAGTATAAGGGACATTCCAACAGTGAGAATAACATTGTCTCTATTTTCCAGGCTGGCGATACTGTATTCGCATTTCATAGACCTTTTTTGTGTTCTCTTGGTCTCTCATAGAGTCTCTCTAGCAGCACTTTGTGTGTGGTATGGTTGTTTCAAGTATTCCAAACTTTGATCAGCCTATGGCACTGTGACGTGCTATTGCCTTTTAGCACTGGTGGGAATTAAGGGCCACTGGAGTACAAACCATAATTGTAATGAACCTCCTTTTCCCTCTGGCTTATACAACATCTATACTCACTGCATGCATGTTTATGGCATCATCCTCATCCTTCTGCCCAAGTTAAAGGGCTTCCGCTAGAAGTGGAATCTTCTGTCAAGTAAAGGCCTACTGCATTAATGTTTAAAATTTAAAATTCAAATTAATCTCTAGTATGCTGCTATCAGTGTCCAAGCTTACAGCTTCTTTTCATGGAAATCTTCTCCTGAGCAACTGACTATCGAGGATATCCCACCTGTCAGGTCATTACATTTTAAAGAGCAGACAAATATGAAGAAACCTCAGTTACATAGATTTACACATAGATATACATCCATACTTTATCTATACACATACATATGTGAGGATATGGATATGTATATGCTTATATAATATGTGGATTTCCTAATATGAACTTTCATCTGTTTGCTCAACTATATCATTGATAATGCAAAATGAATTCGATCCTTCTGGGCTATATGGATAATGATTCCAATTTGACATCAAAAATCTCAGGACAGAAGGTATTTTCAGACTTCTTAAATGATTATGCCTTAGCTGAAGTAATTTTATTAAAAGTCATTTAAGTAAAAACGCAGAATGTGAGCTTTATAATTTAGAGACTTATTTAAAATTTAGATAAAAACAATTCAAAGGAAAGGAGAAATGGCCATCCGGGACCCTAAAATTCTTTTTATTCAAGAGATGATTTTCTGTCCTGGAGCGCAAATTCTAGAGGATACTCTGAAAACCTGTAAAAAAACCAGCATTCTGGTACTGATGCATTTCCTACTTCTTGTAGCATTCTTAGAAATGGCATATAATGAGAAAGGAAGAAAATCTTGGTAAGGGGTTTCAAATCCTCCAAAGACAAATTTTCTTGCTTTCTAATTTCTTATATTTTTCATTTTATATGCTCTGATTGTTATTTTTTAAACTTTATTTCAGTCTCCAATTTCATGTCTACGAAGACTGAGAAGACTCTGAAGTGGACAAAAACTAAAATTCACAGATAGAGGCATAAATATTCCCCAAAATATTTTTTCATCAAATTTCATTTACTTCCTTTGTATTCTAATAGTATATCAGAATGTCACACTTACGATAGAAGATTGGCACCATATGAAATTAAAATTTTAATAATAATAATAATAGACATAGTTTGCACAATTTTTAAACAAAGAGAAACCCATATTAACCACATAAAAAAATCCATTGTCTTGATAAAGGATACTATTTCAGAGTACAGTAATTATCCTGATAACAGAAAATACTGTATACAAGAATGTGATTAGAAAATGCAGATTATCAGTAGTAGAAGCAGTAATAGTAGTAGTAGCAGCAGTAGTAGTAGTAGTTTTAAACGGTAATTTTACACCTAAAAAAAAAAAAAAGGATGACAAAGTAACAAGTAGGTTTGCACTAACTTATGAAAGTGAAGCAGCAGATAATTCCTTTATGAAACTGTCCCTAAGTTTTCTAAGCAGTGGACAGTAATGGCGACAGCCAAGTCTCAGTTGTGGATGACTTGAGTCAGCAACCATTCTGTAAAGGTTCTTCTGTTCTCTTTTTGCAGGCAACTCAGCTGATGCAGACTCAGGAACGACGTCGGGCAAACAGCTGCCTGTCAACTCTTAAACACTGAAGGTGAGTATCCATACACCACACTCCCCGTCTGCCAGACTCTCGCCTCACTCCTTTGCTGCGCTGCACTGAGATATTGCTCGCTCTGCCACTCCGCATGCCAGGCATCCTGTGACCGGGTTCACCTGACACTTAGGTCACTTAATGGAAGAGGGATGTGGGGTTGCAGCGAGGGGTTTGCTACCTAATGGGAGAGTACAGTCCGAAGATCCTTGGAGAGAGTCAAGACAGCAGTATTCCGGACCCACCACGTAACTTACCTGAATTTCACCTCTCATCACAGCCCAGTGCTGGGGTCTCAAAGGTTGAGAGAAGAGAAATTAGGGTGTCTTGAAAGTGTGTGCTGTGGATAATTTCTCTGAGAAGTCCTGAAGTGAGAGGTAGGACAGCATACTCCTGTAACTTTAGGAGCAGCATGTTTAAATATTTCCATGAAACAACTTGCAGATTACCAGTTTAACACTTTCAAAGATGATTTTTTTAATTGATGATGTTTCTTATTTTGTGGTGTTAGTCCCACTTTTTCCTATGCAATGTTACAACGTGATTTTGTTTGGTTTTGCTTTTTGTATTGGGCCTCAGCCTGTACAAAGTACACTGCAGAAACAGAACATGTGTTTTTACAATGATCGTAATTTATAAAACTGGACACTTGCAAACATGTTGGAGGCAGGACTTGAGTTCTAATCCAGTCTATCACTGAATATCTGTGAGATTTATTCATGGGTATTCACATATCTGGGTTACTGTTACTTTTGTCAGTATTGTCTGTTTACAACAGAAGCTCTCTAGAAGAATGATTATATCTCTGATTCAAATCTCCTTGACTCTAATAGATTCCATCTGGAGGGACTACGTGCTTGTAAAAGCTCTAGTACAATTGGGAGGACCCTTTGTGCGGATACTTTAAAGCAGCCTTCTGAAATCTTTAAACATTTCCAAGACAGGTCTCTATTCCATTCACTTTCAAATGAGTTATTCATTTCAGTGAGATTACTTCAAGCCTTGCAGCATCTTTTGCATGACAAAAACTAAGCTAGGAATCCAGATAGGCTCCACATCACGAAACAGCATAATGTTTGGTCTTATGATTAGGCTAAGAGCCAGAAGGAGCTGGTTATGCAAACTCAGAAACAATGAGCTCTCACTATTCAGCATCCCACTTCTTCCACTGATTTATAGCAATAATTCTGTGATTTTGCAGCCCTTGATTTTGAGTATTGCCATTAAGTTTCTCTTTAAAGTTGGACAACAATTCCTGTTAGTTTACTGCAGATGGGGTTATTGCATGTGCAACCTTACTTCTACGTATCCTAGATCCTGAATAAAGTATTGACTTCATAACCACACTGTTTTCTTATACATTATATCTCTATAAAAGTGAGCTTCTTATCTTAGGACACTAAATAACTTGAGAGATACTTAACCCTCAGTTCCCTCAGGGTTTGATTACTTAGCGCATCACAAGAATGATCAAGTTCAAGACAAGGAAATCTAAAAGCAGGAAACCCATACAAAGACAGCACTGCAGCACTCAAAAAAATAATTCTTACTCTCTGAAGTAAGGAGGTTTTTTCCTGTGATAAATAAATAAATAAAAATAAATATCTGTAATCCAAAATACCCAAAGAACCTTACTTAGACCCATAATTTTTTAACTCACATATTTGACAATTACTTCTAAAGAGTTCTTCACTTAAATAGAGTGTTGTGATCCTCAAAATAATTTTTGATTAAGTACTTCCCACCTGATTTTATTTTTTTCTTATAACTAGCAGGTTGTGTTCTATCTGTAACTCGAGTGAGCTCTTCAGATTTAGAAGTGTCAGAATTTAAATCAAATCGTTCGCTTCTGTTTTCTTCTCTCCAACGGCACAAGTAGGTATTCAGTGTCAATGTATGTGGATGAAAAGATCTTCATAGGCAGTAGCGAACCCTGGCTGAGCTGAAAGAGCCTGGAGTTGCAGAGGAAATCACATCAGTTCAGAACACCTAGGGTTTGCAAAGTACAGCCAGGCTCTATGTACCTCTGGAGTCCTGACTTCTGATCTTCCAAGCCAGGAACATTCTCAGAGTATACTGTGACTTCTCTCCAACTCTTTTCTGCAAAGAGAAGGGGTGTGTGAACAGAAGGACTGGCATGCATGCTGGTATTAAATGGATATGGAGCTGGGTCTTGTCCAGGGTGTATACCCAGTTCAAGTTCTCAGCCTTTCGGAGCCAGTCAAAGTCTAAAGCTGAAATCACCAGTCCCTGAATACTTGTGTTGCTTGTTCGTGACACACTTAGATGGTCCCAGGCATATACAAAGGACTGCTTCAGTCATGGCATCCCCCTGCAACGGAAGGGGTTGGTCAGAATACAAGACTGAATGAGAGATTACTAATATTGGAGATTACAGCCTGATGTAGAAAAAATTGTCATGAAATCCCCAATCCCTCTTTAGCTGTGTTTTACCTGTCAAGTTTGCTCGGTGAGATTATGATGGTTAGATTTAAAAATGTGTATTTACATATGCTATGAAGTATGTGTTTTGATCAACATTTAATAATGTTGAAAAACAATGATTGCCTGTGATACTGTAGCCTCACTGACTCTACGTCATAAGCTAACAGTTATTCTGGCTACTGTTAATCACCAGCTCGGTTTCACTGGTGTCTTCCAGTAATTGCCTCTCTGAAATGTCTAATAAACAGTACAATCAATGTTTTGTATAGTATTACCACAACTCTAAAAATTTTGGGAACCATTGCTTTGATTTTTTGTCTTGACAACTAAAACCATGTATTTTTACCTTATAAACAAGGCACCAAAAGTGATATCTGTGTAAACATTTTCTAAAATTTAAGGAGAATTCAAGGAATGGTCCTTGATAGAATCCTTTTGTATGACTACAGGAATAAACGCGGTCATTACTACACTAAGAAACACCACAACTATTGCCCTGTGTGGGGGAAGTGTTCAAGTAACATTTATGGATACAGACAGACATACACATAAACACACATATATAAATCCATATTCCAGCTATATACATATATATATATATGTAGTATGTACACACACACACACACACACAATCTGGTTTTGCAGAAAACATCTGTTACTGATTGTGGTTTGACTTGCTTCCACGAGGCATTAAGTTCCTTTATCATAACCATCTGTCATTTTTGCCGTGTACACTGAATTAATTACAGAATTTTAAACAGCTCATTTAAAACAAACCACAAACAAAATTACTATCTGGTGAGAGCAGTTTATGAATACTACGTGTATTCCTACTGTGAGGACAGTAGCCACTGTTAAGATTCAGTCATTCAACTCGTCTCTGAACTTTAGGCATGTAATATCAAGTCCTGTAATGTAAAGAAGCTCATGCTGTTATGAGCAAACCCCAAATCCTTCAGAATTGCAGAACTACACACAAATCAATGTAAAGGGAAAATAAATTTAATCCTTAAGCTCCATTTCTTCATGCAACAGTGGGAGATCAAACCTTTGAATGGTGCTTTGATGACAAATTAACTTTTGGCATAAGTAGGAACAATCCTCTGAGTCAATAGAAGTCTACCATTTACGTTTGCTGATGTAGAGCTCGGGATTTACTTTAAACCTGCTTTTTCAGCACAGGTGCATGAGGCTTGCTTTTAGAAAGCTTTCCTATCTTAAACCTCTGTACGTTTTAGGATGATTTAAAGTCTTTTTATTATCTCCGTCAATGCTATAACATTGTGGGGGAAAGAGGCATATTGACCCTTGTACAACGCTTTCGCATTCCAGTTTCATGCAGGACAAAATGGGAGCAAATGCAAAAACTGTGACCCTCTTTTCTATGTGTGGACATTCTTGACTAACCAGTGTAATAAATATTAGCAATGGTCAAGCTATTTTGTTAAGAAAGAAGGTATATACTGTTCTACATTAATTCTTTCTGAGAGAGTACACAGTGGAAATATTTAGGTAAGTGCTTGCCAAGAGTCAGGGTTGAACAGTCTAACTCATTATACTAATTGTGTTCTTTATTCCTTTGTTTTTATAGTCTGTACCAATTACAGAGACATTAGTAAGATTAGATGTCCCCAGTTGTGCCAATTATGCAACAGTACATCCTGATTTTGGATATGAATATGGTTTCAATTGAAGAATATATCTGATGGCTGTTACCCTTCCTTTTTTCAAGACATAGCCTCTGACAGACTATAAACATGTGGTTGGGCTACTTTATGTCTTCATTTGCTCTCTTATGAAAGCTCTCAACCTTCCCACAAATTGCTAAACAATTACTTTGCTTATCATCTGCGATGTGCATTATAATTTCATCACTTTCAATCTGAATTTTTGCTGAAGATCATGGATACCTTTGATCTTTGAGATAAAAGTAAAATTCTCAGTAAGTATGCCTTTACTGGCATCTTTCCAGCTTTCTTTTCTTGTTCTCTATAACCAAACAACTGCATCCCAACATTTTAAGATACAGAGCTGTCACTATTTTAAGTTCTCAGTCCCATTTGCTTTTAATTATTGCACATTTAAACTGAAAATTCTCCATTTCTAAAGATGATATAGGCTTGTACATATTCTAATTAGGCAAACTAAATCCATTTTGACTACATAATAAAGTAAACCAAACAAAAAGAAAGCTGAAGTAGGAAATAAGTGCACAGAAAAAGCTACTTTATGAGTACATTAAGAACTTTTAATTTAATACTAGAAAGTTAGGAAATGTCATAATTGAAGTTGCCCATTCAACAATTGATTTATGATAGTCTTTAATTGCATGACCTTACAGCACCTTTTGTGCAACTGCAGGAAACACATACCTTGAAGATATTACTCTGGTTCATCTGTAGAAAAGACCTGGTGCTGTTTATTCAGTGATGCAAGCATATTTTGGAAAAAAAAATAGTGTGACTATGTAATTAAAAATTGTATCATCAAATGTACCACAAAAGCACAACTCTAATTTAAAAACCTCCTTTTTTGAAAGACTTCATAACCCTGACGGCTGTCATTAACAACTTTATTCTGGTATGTACTGTCTTTATTTAAGACTCTCCTTTTCAAGACTGATATAAAATTCTGTCATATAAAGTTCTATATGGATTACAGGAATAGTGTGAACTCTTATAACCATTTAAACTATGGTCGCTGATGGCATATAAGGGTGTCATTGTCTGTGTAGGACATGATCAGATTTAGCCAGAAGGTGTCAGAAATATTTGCTCAATAAAGAGGAATTCCTTTGGCTTTTCTTACACTCTTTTCTTATAGTACCTTTATCAGCACATAGAGGCCAAGTTCTCTTGCTGGCCTAGTCAGTCTAGGTCTTAAGGCTCACTCAGTGGTGTCATGAAAGTGACATAGCTGCTCCACCTGAACCTCCTGACTGGTCCACTGTGCCATCCTGTGCAGCCCCATAGGCTTCATGGTTGTGTTCACACCCAGGAGTGGTACCGGCAGCAGTTTTCCTGGGCTGTCCACACTTATCCCAGGAAGCAGGTTTGTGAGGTTTATAACACTTCATCTTCACATTTCAGCATCTTTGAGTACATGGCCCTGGTTTATCTGCAAAGCAGGACAGCTTCCAATGCCATCAAAAGCTCCCCAGCGCAAGCAGCACCCTCAGACCTTCCCATTTTCTACACTGCCTCTGCTGTCACAACAGCTAAAGGCTTCTGCTTTCCAAAACTCTTCCACATGAGACCCACTAAAGAAGGTGACACACATACCCACAGCAGAATATTTGTAATCCCTCTCCCAGTGGTTTAGCTGTTGCGCGCTGCTTTCATCTGGAGCCTGTGGTCTGACATTGCCCTTGAGCACTGTAACCACAAACACCAAGAGATCCGAATTTACCAGGCAACACTGGTCAAACACAGTATACTGTGCCAGCCAGCATCATACACAAACCCTATAGCCCTTATGCCAGATACCACTGAGACCCATGGCAGCTACTCTACAGTCCCTGCTGTACCTGGCCAAGCCCAGTCTCTCCCTGCTGGTAGATACTGATGCACTAAATTTTAACAAGCAACAGCTGACATCTGCAAAGGGAACCCCAATCTCCCTTACCAGAAATAGAAGTAGAGAATGGTCTGATGAAAAGCAGGAAGAAAACTCCTTCCAGAGTGTACAGGCACTGCTGCCAAAACCCCAGTCCTATGCTAACGATGTAATGCGAGCAATCCTGTGCTAACTGTGCTGCTAATACACGAGTCAGGCAGAGTCCTGAGGTGGCACAGCAGTAGCTGGGTGAACACTGAGTACCATAAGAGGCTCAGGCAGGTTCAAGAAGGCTGAAATTTCTACAGACTTTAGCACATAAAAGGCAGCCAAAATACAGACTAAACATTTTCTGAAATGCAAAACTCTCCTGTCTGACTATTACAGATGAAAGAGACTCTAGCTTGAAATAGGGCACCTCCGAAGAAGTTGAAAACCTGACTGACTCCACCTCTCTGTGTTGTGCAGGACTGAAAAGACCCTTCTTTCAGACAAGGGCAGCCAGAGTACAGTTGTGTGCATGTGGAGCATATAGTCAGCTATAAAAGCCAGTGGGAACGGAGCCTTTTAACCAACAGGTCATTATCTGTGCACATAATTAATATAATCTGTATTAACTGTGTATTAATATAACCACCATGTCAGTGGGTTGTTGTTACTGAAGAAATATTTGCATTTTTAACTGAGAGATAAGTAGTGAAGGTCTTCACCTAGAACTGATTTTATTTTTCATGTTCTATTTATTTATAATTCTGCTGAGAAATATACTGCATAATGACTTTACATTTTGCTCTCAGAGAAATATATTATGAGGCTGCACACTGACATTTATACAATTTTATACCACATGGCACATACAGAATAGACTAGGGAAATTAGTCTCAGATTTATAAACAAAACTTCTTACACAAGTGACTCATTTTAGTTGAATGTGGATGGTCCTTAATGGGAACACATATGTTTATGCTAAATAATCTGTAATACCAACTGAGGTGGCACAATTCTCTCCGCCATTAGGAAGATTGATTTTGCCTTGGAGTGCCTCTACTCAACAGAAGTACCCTTCAGGTAAGTTGAAAAAGTTATCAGGCGTGTAGTGTAAATGAGCAGTGAAGATTCTAGAGATGGAGGAAAACTGTAGCGTGCCTTTGAAAAGCATTTTCTGTTCCCTAAGACACTAAACATTCATCCATTTAAAAAATATAAAAAAATACTATGTGACTGTGATAGCTAAATGTTTCCTATAAATTGCCTAACAATTAAGGCATGGAAGAAGAATTCTGAAGTTGGGAAAAAAGAACCCAAACCCCAGAAATACTGAAATTTAACCTTTCAAATCATAAAGAATAGAAAGTATTTAACAACAGGTATAGGCAACCATAGGACAAGATTAATTCTGCTAAATTGCTATCAATACTCCACTGTAAATCTGCTGTGAGATCAGATTAAGTTTAGATTAAGCATAGGGTAGCTGTCAATATGGAGGAGCTTGGAAGATGAGTTTTGGTTACTAAAATGCCTAAATGAATATGGCAAATTTGACAACATCATTTTTTTGGAGTTGTTTTCAAACAATGTAATCTAGTTACAAACAAGACACGTAATAATCATGCAAGGCCAAAAATGATAATGAAAACCACAGGAAGGGAGGGCAGAAAGAGAAAAGAAGAAGCAATATTGTATTATTTGGTTTGAGTTTTATATATTTAAATTAAGTTATTGGATTCTAGTTCTTGTAACCAGATCCTCAGAATTATAACTCCTATGTCCAATCTTGTCTCTCTGAGAGCTTTTGTGAATTCAAAGGATGAATGTAGATGCACTGAGGGACTAGGTATATATTTATACATACATATAAACCACATCTTTGCTATATAAATGTATTCCACAGGGCTGAATTACACATTTCAGTATGGAGTTATCAGCACTTTGATTCAATAAACTCTAAGGATATCTCTGTTAAGAGATATGTTTGAAGTTTTATTAATGTATTTATTTACTTTTACCCTATAATTAAAATGCTAATTTTATCTCCCTCCTGTTTAATTTAGGTCCATGAGGTGCTGGGCAAGGAGAATGGA
Organism: Fulmarus glacialis; assembly: GCF_000690835.1. NCBI lineage: Eukaryota > Metazoa > Chordata > Aves > Procellariiformes > Procellariidae > Fulmarus > Fulmarus glacialis. The sequence continues at coordinate 10,562 of NW_009230742.1, forward strand.
GGAGCACTTTAAGAGGTAACAACCATGCCCACGCGTTAGGTTGTTCAGACTAAACAATGTGTCATCTACTCTTTGAGAAAACAGTCTGTTCTTTTAGCAGGTAACACTAGATTTTTTTTTTTTTTCCTCTGTTCTAAAATTTTGAAATTGTTTTAACTTATGCCAAAACTAAGTAAGTGATAGGATAATAAAATAATCCACAGGTCTGTCACATTCCGAGAGGAATTCACTTCTGTGGAGGCATTTTTTTTAGTTATCTTGAGACTTACAAACCATGTATTTATCCTATTGCAAAACCAATTTCCCTTTGCTCCTTGTTTTTCCAAGTATTCTCATGGAATGAAAGGAAATTGTGGAGGGGAGGTAAAGAACAGGAAACGATGTAATCACAAAACTGTCCAACACAAAAATAAATATCTACTGTCCCAGGCCAGTTAAGTCAAAATCCTATTAATTGTTGAAGATGGACTGTAAAGTCTACCCATTATCAGACAGCTCTCAAAACTGAATCTACGTCATGACAGTCTCCATAAACCATTTACCATATATTGAAGTGGATGATTATTAGTTCAAACACAGACACTGAATCCACTTATTGTTTTGAAATGTGAAGGGTAGGAGAAGAAAGGTCCTCTAAGCAACCAGGAAGCTGTATCAGATGTTGAAGCTCAGTTGTCAAACTTTGGCATAATAATATCAATAATAACAACAATAAAAACAACAATAATAATAATAAACAACTTTATAATATGTCAGTGTAGTCTTTGAATGGTGGTGTAACATATTCCTTACGTTAATGCCTGTAAAATGTCGACTACTAGTCATCATAGTGTCATTGACACGTCTATTTAGGATGCAGACATACAGGACAAGGGCAACAGCTCCTAAGTCAGGAATGGGGACTGTCTATACAGCGTAAAAAATGAACGTAACAGAATTACAGATTTTTTTTTTTAAATTTTGTTTATTTGTATTAAAGGGGAACAATCTTTTCCAGACATGGAGGTCTTCATACTATACTGCTGATTTTTATTTATTTATTTATTTATTTAAATCTAAGTGTGCCTTTGGACCTAAAACATACCTGCATCCATACTGTCTGCAAGTTTCACATGCAAAGAAGATTTTTCATTTCTAAAAGGGCAAAATAGTCAGGAAATTATCAATAATTTGTTTCACAACACCACTGCTGTTCTCTGCATGTCTTTGCTGAAGCACACACCAGAGCTCTGCCCTTTTGGAACTATTCAAAGAACTGTTCACAGAATTGAATCTGTATGTAACCATAGTCAGTCATATAAGTAGCTGCCTGACATCTTCAGTGAGTGAATACCATACAACACATTTGTTATTATTTCTCATGGAGACTTTGCCTCTCATCTTCTAAGGTGATTACTCACATTTTTACACAGAACAAGACAAGATCTGTGAGTAGGAATATAATCCTTTCAAGATGCAAACTTCATCTTGTACATTTCTTCTTTAGAGTATTCCAGATACAAACAAGTCTTCAAGGCCCAGTGGAGCATTGCATTAGAGACCTCTGAGCAAGCTGGTATGTCTACAGAGTGAACCGGGGTGCTGAACATACATATTTTCCAAAACAGCACAGCAGGATCAGCACAGTGCTACGTCCCAGCTAAATAGATCTGCCTGTTAGCCAGGCTTATTAGCTCTGAGCAATCATAGGCATCTATGCATTTATACGTCTTCCAGCTCTGGAGTTTAAACATCTTCTGCTAGCTTGGGGACCTCTGCACTGCAACCTGCTGTGGAGAGTAAATGCACCGATCTCTGTGGTACAGCCACAGAGCTCTTGTACGGAGCCTGTAGAACGCAAAAGGAAGAAGCACCTCAACCCTTCCAAGCTTATTTCCCCTGCCAACAAAAAGCAATTTAAAGATCTCCATGATTAGCGAACTCCAAAGACTCCAGGTTAGTCAGTTACTGGTCCTCAAGTTACCTGCAAAACAGCCGGTACTTTGCAGCATATATTAGAAATGTTACAAATATTGAGTTCTACACATAAGATGGTAATCTGCTAGATTATTATAACATTCTCTCCCTGTGAAACATCATTTCTCCATGAGATGAGAACTGAGAAAATGTTTGATAAAAATGTGCAGATATCTACCGTAAACAACTCTACACTGATTGTGTCTAGTGGAAATTCTACCTTTAATAATTATCCTGTATATAAATTTTAGTTCTAAAGCTTACTTAGTATCAGAGAGGACCTTGGGTCCTCCCACAATTTTTCTTCTACATCCATAAAACATGGATTTAATATAAAATGCATTAGAAAAGTCCTGACTCTATATGGCTGACTTTTACTAATAAGTTAAAACTTTTTTACCCTTAGCTCTTTGGTTCAGCGTTGAAGATAACATGATGTACTTACTGTTATCATTGCTTAGTGTGAAAAACTTACTCTGCAATTTCAGAGGCAGCTATTGAACACATCAATTAATGTGCACATTTTATATCTGTATATTTCTTGGTCCTTCTAGCTGATTTATTTAGGCTGCAGGCTGCATATCTGCAGGGAAATTGTTTTTCAGCAAAGACATGCACCTTGATTCTCTAAACAACTGCAGTGCAAAGGATGTGGGTTAACAAACAGGGAGCTTCGATACAGTTGCCAGATGTGCAAGTATTTTCAAACACAACTGCTGCACTTTCACTCCTTGTTAGAAAATTATCTCAGAAATCTGCACTAGTATGTATTAAAGAAATGTAGCACCTTTCATTCAGTGTTTTCTTCTGTATCCATGGAGCAGAACTAGACAGATACTGAAATATTCAACTTCCCTTGCTGCCTGAGTAGTTTTACAAATAAATAACCCAGACACAAGAGCAGTACACTATTTTTCTTCCTGAGAGCACTGCCTCTGAAAGATATCTCTTGCAGGAATAATGTAGAGAGAATGGGAAATGTGTTCTGCTTCAACTACCAGCTTTAATTCAGCTTTTTAGAGCTATTGCTTTGATGCTGCATTGGGATGGCACTGGAGTGCTAAGCTCAAGTTCCCTTACTGCCGACAGTAGATGTTACCGTGGCAAGCTGTTATTCAGTTTTGCTCAAAAACAGCATAATGAAATTGAAATATTGGTAGGCAATATGGACAATGGGAATGCTGATGAGTAGAGGTAAAGACTGCAAACTAGATATTTCTCAGCAAAAGATGAATCTGTAAGACTGCATTTACACTTCTTTGAAAACTAGAATGGAACCAACTAAGGGAGTTCCTAAAAGTTTATTCCAGAAACATACATCCAGTGTTCAAAGTGGCTATTCAACTGTTTTCTCAGAGGATATAATAGAAAGACCTGCACATTAAAATGATCATCTTCAGTTTCAGCAGAAAACATTCAAGAGAATTAAGTATTTGAAAGATCTTTCAGTGGTTGAAAGTAAAAAAGATGCTGAAGCCAACTATGGCAGTATTTTTACTTCTCTAACCCTTTTTTGCTTAAAGCTCTTATCTTCATTTACTGGCATGCCCCTTTGGGCCTCTGTGAAGCTATACTGATTTAAGTGACAGGCACAGAAGTCCACACTAGCAGATCCAGAGGCAAGATCAGGGCACAAGGTAGTTCATAAATAAATGTAAGAAAAGCAGATACCTCTTGGGCTTGTGAGATTTGCAGCTACCAGTTTCTCATTTGGGAGAAAAAGGTAAGTCAGCTTTCAGTAAATACAAAAAGATAACATAACTGCTCCTCGCAAAAATGTATGTACACAGCGCGATGATGAAAACTGGCCTTAGTCAGAATGAGCTAATTATATGTCCCAGATACGCTACAATTGAATGTGAGTCCTGGACGATGAGGCTGGGGT
>NW_009230742.1:14433-26115 GCF_000690835.1 Fulmarus glacialis
GGTGCACCAGCCCACCCGTATCCCCCAGGCTTTTTCTGCTCCAGGAGCCCCTGCTCAGCACCGACACAACTGTTTATACAGCCACAGAATGGATTGGATTGATGAACTAATTATCCTAAATTATCTCTGCAAAAAATGTTTGAGCTCTTTTACAGCTGGATCAATTCCCCAGTTCACTGCATAAACAGCTGGATGCAAACTGTGGGTAGCAGCAAACACAGAAGGTGGCTTGATGGTGGGTAAAAGTGCCTGGCAATAGGGTGGATACTAGCTTACACAGCCACGTCACCAAACGTGAATCTGCAACCTAGCAAAAGAGAAATGGAGCCCAGAAAATATATGATAGATTAAGATACTGCTGTGATAGAAAATGTGATACATTATAAATTTTATAAATTTAGTTATCTTAAACTAACTTCTAAAGTTGCAACTTTTGCTGTAAATCTTACAGCAATTTAAGACTAAGTTGGATTCAGTCATCGGACATGACTACTGCTGTCTGTTATGTGTCAGGTAACAATGGCTACTCAGCATCATTAAGTAAATACAAATTTAAACACATAAAAGAAAATTCATTTAAATTAAGGTATCTTAGGACATAAATATTTATCTTACTATTTGTATTTGCTGAATAACATTACATATAAACAGTGCATTTGAAAAGCAAAGCAAAAAAGGACAAAAAAATCGTCAGCTAAGGAAGCTGTTTATGGTACTTAAGTAGTAATGTGGTAATTACCCATGCATAACCACTCAATTATAAATATGGAAATGCTTAATTAATTAATACATTAAATTAATCATAACACAGAACGATATCAAAGGCTACATTGCAGCATTTAGCTAGAACTTTGTGGTTTCTGTACAGCTGCACTGATCCTGGAAAAGCTTAAGGACAAATTATGACTAATGATACTACAATTTCTTATCAGAATCCTCTGATATAGAAGGACAGTACTGAGCGATTTCTCACCTCACACACACTCTTGAGATGTTTTATGTTGGTTCTGAAGGGAGACAGAACCTTGTTTTTTCCAGATTAGTTAAGCATATATGAAACACTTTTTTTCTTTCTTTTTTTTTCGTATTCCCAGCTGTGGGAATACTGAATTCTTCAGGGTCTTCAAGAAGAGAAAAGTTAGGGTAAGAACACTTTACATCATCTATACATCATGATGCTTCTGCAGGGAAATTGGGAAAGTGCTATGAATAAGATACATAAACATTATTTACATTTTTCTTACAATTTAGGTGAAACTGATTGATTTCTGCTCCCAAAAAATCTGCAAATACTCATTTACATCTTGAAATCAATCACTATGGCTGCACATTAGCCTTGTTTGTATCTCTGCTACTGTTCTAACCAATGATTTTGTTGGCATGAATATTCTTGGAAACTGAGAGTTTTAAGTAAACATTAGGGAAAATTATAAAATCTAACCTTGTATTCATACTTGTATGCTTATCCTGACTGTCTGATTCCAGGAGCACTATTGATTCATACCATATGACCTGTCTTAATTGACCAACTAAGACCTTACAAAGAAACTCCAAAACAGAAGCTGCAGTAAAAGATGCCATTGCCATCTTTTTCTGGTGAAAAAGTGCTAGATAAGGTTTGTATGTTATGATTGATTTGGGCAGTGATGTTCAATCAGTGCTTACGTGAGATTGGTTCTCTAAGGTGAACAGGTTTTCTGAAGCACAACCAAGGCAAGACTGAGGCAAGCAAGCTGAGGCTGGAGAAACAGGTTGGGAGGGAGCAATATTGCTCTCATTGATTTAATAGTTAATTACCATGCTGTAGTTACTATCGGGACCTAGTAGTACTTACAACAGAGGCATGATTTTAGACTTCCAGCTGGCATCTGAATTGTTATACAAGTGCTCCAATCAGCTTTTTATCTTCTGCAGTTACTTTGATACAGATTCACTGTTTCACATGCTTTTATTTTCTATGCATTGTACAACTGCACTGTACAAATTATACTATGCATTTAACACACTCTACCACACAGTTTGTATATGATAATATCATGCATAGCACAAATCAATAGTAGAATACCAAAGTAATAGAAATATGCCCAAAAATGTCTTTGACTAAAAACCACCCAGCACTATACCTTAGTACTGTTCACAAGGCAAAGATGTTGAAATGCAAAACAGATGTTCAGAGATTGTCAGTGATTGTCCATTCATCTTTTCGTGGAATTTAAAGACTTGGTTATGGTGTATAGTAATTTAAAATGGCCTGAGATTAGTTTATAAGAAAAATCACTCTCCCTATTCTGTATTACTCATTGGGTCAGCAGAAATGCTTTAAATGATTTTCTTTCTTAATAAAAGAACAGAAGGTCAGTAGCTGGAGCTTTACAATGCAGACTGTGGAATTTTGAAACTGCCCTTACTTCTTGACCACAGTTATTCCAATGTTGTGATTCTTTGGGAAAAAAAAAGAAAAGGTTGAGGGTGTTTTCAAATTATGAAAGAAGGATAATGATTTGCAAAGTTCCTGTGGAACAGGTCATTTTTGTATCCCTGGGATTTACATTAATTATACTTATTCCACACTGACTAATAAGTCTTCATTATTACAGTAAGTAAACAACTCAAAGGCATAAATATGAAAACTTAATTTAAAAAAAGTCTTAAGATTTGAAGTATTTTTTTAAGCTGTTAAATGATTCAGAAGCCTAAATCTTTTCTCTATACTGCTTTCAAGACTTACTTTCCATGATGTTCAGCAAGATTTATGCCACTAATTGAGTAAGTCATATGTCAGAATAAGACATGGTCCTTTAAGTCACATAATTTCATTTCTTATCATAACAACTTATGAATTTCAAAAAAGATGACACTGCTGGTTAAAGTCAAACGTTGTCTGTAGTAGCAGCAACCATTGTTATGACAGCAACATTGTCAACTAGCTAATTGAATATCATTTACAGTGTTGCTAACATTGAAATTTTGCTATTAGTTTCATGCTAGTAGTCTGTACTCTCACTTCAAACCCTTCTGGGCCACCAAGCTAGGGCCAGGATATGCATAGTTGTGAATCTGCCAAAAGAGTCCCCTTTCCAAAGAAGGTTAAGTGTGAGTTTCACTTTACACTTATGTAGTTGAAAAGGAAAGAAAGAGAGTAACAATCATGTAGAAATAAATGAATTTCATTTGGTTCTCAGACCTCAGAAAAGCACTATGAGTATGTGATCTTCATCATCATACTGTTCTGATGATAGGCGAGATGAAAGTCATAGTTACCTAATCTGCTGTGTAACACTTTTTAGAGCATTCCCATTTTTACACAGGCCTTTCCTAAGGATGCTGGTTTAATACCATCATTATCTACGATTACTAGATCTCCAGCTATACATAGAGAGCACTAATAGAATCCTAATATGATATTGTAAATCAGGGCAGCTATTTGGAGAACCTGTGCTTTCCTCCAGGAAGAAATGAGTTTATCCATGTGGTGACTGTGTACGTACTGGGTCCTGCAGAGAGGCAGGGACGCCAAGGGGACCCGAGATGGTAAGGTGTGGATAGGCAGTAACCTCAAGGAAGGATCTATGGGAGGGCCTAAAGCAACAGTCCTACACGGGATAATCTCAGGGCCTGTGGCAATCATATCACTGGAAGCCCTTTGTCACATCAACTGCCAGTCACCTTTTTCTCCATCAGGACCTTCACCTCTACTAGGCCAGTACATGGATAGCATTTCATTAGGGCAAGCAGACCAGCTGAAAGTACATCAGTTGCACACCCTGGTTGTAAATTTGTGCTAGAGGTTCCAGTCCTTCACAGAAATTGCATGCTGTCCATAAAATGATATATACCAGTGACATACATTTCAGACAGGCATACATGAGGCAGGATGTCAAAACTCTGTCATTTTTGGTGTTGAAAGGTAGCTCTTGAATTGTTAACATAAATGTTAACAATAAGCTACATTAAAATGCATACATGTTACAATAAAAAACATAAAGACAAATAATTGTTTATGGTAAAAAAAAAAAAACAGTTCTAAAGAGATGAATTTTATGGAATATTTTCATTGCTACATATTTGTGAAAAACAAGTACAAATTCTCAGTCCACTATGTAGGATGTTATTGTGGCTTTTTGGCCTACATGCAACTTCAGTTCCAGTTTTCAGGCATTTATACATCAGTACTTGCTAAATTGGGTTGAAATATCCAACAGCCTTAGTATTGGCTACCTGCAGTTCCAAATTCTTATAATGCTCTATTTTAATTCTTTTATAAAAAAAGTCATAAAAACATGCAAATTCCATGCTTTGCTGTACGTGGATGGCAGTTATTAAAACAAAACTGCAGTCTCATTACCTTCAAATGATCTTTCTCCAAATAAGAACTTCCAAAAGGAAAGGATTTCAGTAAAAATCACTTTACTTTCGCAGTATTTCCTTATATATGTAACTTGTATTATTGAAACTCATTGAATCCATGTTCAAAAGCTATGTTCAGAGCAGAAAAAAATTAGAATGAGCATTCAGAAAAATTTGATTGCTACATGAGAAGATGCAAACTATACATGCACTGAAAATAAGCAACCAATCTGTGGACACTGACATGTGAAACTTTCTATTGCTTAATGTACAAGCTAGAAATGGTAGTAAAAATGAAGACCGAAATCTGATATTTAAAGAAGTCAGCAATATGAAAAGAACACAGTTAATATAAAAAAAAAATAAATTGGGATTTTTTTTTTACTTATTTTAAAATATTTTGAAAATTGTACTTCTTGGAAATTACAAGTATTATTGGATTATAAACCTGTAAGCAAAAAGACCTTCATCTATTCATATTCACGAGATATAACCAAAGAAATGAAAATTAATACCAGTTCTTATACTGAGTTGCCTTAGTGCCATCTCAAAGCTGGAAAGAAATCATCATTTTCTTTATCTCAAAGGATAAAAGTATCAAACAAACACATTTTCTTTGCCTCTTCTCTTATCTGAATAGTACTGGATACCTTTAATGGCATAATATGATATGGCGTGTATGAGATACTTGCCATTCTGCAGTTATTTAAGTGTGTCATTATAACTCTGAAATTATTGTATAAATCTTAGAGAATATAACATTGTGATATGTATGTTATGTTATATGGCGATTAGCTTGGAAACAGGGCCAATGACCATTTACATGGTAATGAAGCATTCTTTCATAAAGGCGTCAACAACAATCTAAGAGGCTAATGAAATTTTATGCAAACCACCTGCTGGTCACCTTCATTTCAATTAAATGCCTTTGGGGGAAATGGGAGAACCTTTCTTATTAAACACAAATTAGAATGCAGATAAACACAGGACAAGCAATAAGTAATGAAGAATGCAATGTGAAAGAATAAGACCACTTGTGCTCTATAGGAGATTAACCATGATTGTCCTATAACAAGAACCACATTTTGTTATTGTTGAGGCATTCAAAGGACAGTAAAGCCACTTCTGTGTGACTTCTGTCAGCAGCATCGCTATAAAAATTCCTAAATCCAGAACAATAACTTTGCCATCCTTCTGCATGTTGTATTTCAAACAGGATTTTTGGTTTCTGTAAGTGGGTCAATGCCAGATCACAGAAAAGTGTAAAGGACAACAAAAGAAAGAACAACAGAACAAACAAACAAACAACAACAAAAATATTGAGAATTCAATCTTTCCCTTATAAAGACAAGAGTTTGTTTTCCTGGCTAAAGCATTCTCAGGGATACAGACACTCAGGACTATGGATATCATCAAAGCCCATAAGCTAAGAAAAAACGTTGTGTACTTATTGTATCCTTTTCGAGATGTTTAGATTTTAGGTAGGCAGCAACATTAATAATTGCCCATTGTCATATACTACCATCATGACTCAATTTTCAGTCAATATGAATTTTATTTAGGTATTTAAAAGTACAACATATATTAACACTGAAAAACTTTGGGTGAGATCACTCAGTAAAGGTTCTTAAGATTTTGCAGATTAAGAGTCAGCTAAAGGACTTGGGAAGAAAGGGGTAAACGATCACTTTTCAGGCATATCCCACAGGGACTTGTGCCTGGACTTTTGCTGTTCACTATATTGAAAAATAATATGTAGAAGGGGTAATTAGTGAGATGACAAAGTTTCCTGGTGATTTGAAATTACTGAGGATAATAAAAACAGCTGGCTCTAAACAGCTACAGAGAATATCATGGTATCAAGAGACTAAGTGATAAAGTGGCAGATGATATTCAAGAATGATAAATTCAAAGTAACACACATGATAAAAAACAGCCCTAAACATATGTGCTGGGTGACAAGCTCTAAGCTGCCTGCTTTACACAGGAAAGAGATTTGAGAGTCATTGTGAACAGTGTTAATCAAAACAATGGTCACAATATTCAGAAAAGCATAGAAAGTTAAACACTATGCATCATTACATGACTGTGTAAATCTGTGACGTGCCTACATCTTGCGTGCTGAGTAGTGACAGCTTGGTCGCCACCACTCAAAACAGTTATAGAGGAAATAGTTCCTCTTTATGAGTAAAGATCAAGTTGGAATAGGATGTAGAAAAATAGACTTCACCTTTGAAAAGAAACAATGAAAGGTGATGTGATAAACAACTATATAATCATGGGAGGTGTGCAGAAACAGTGATTATGCAATATTTCTGATAATGAAAGCACTAAAATTAATGCAAAGAAATCATTATGCAGAGCTTTAAAACAAAAGCAAGTACTTGTTCACGCTGCACATAGACTGTGGAAGAGCCTTGTAGCAAAATGAAGTACCTAATGTCAAATTATAAATAGATACAAAAAGCAATTAAACACATTAATGAAATAAAAATTGTTTAAAGTTTTTAAACAAAAAGATAATAGCCATAACTTACGAAGCTAAACCACAGAGTGTTGGAAGATGGGTAAGCATTACTGTATGTTTTATATTTTTTGCTTGAGGACTGCTATCAGCTACTGTCATAAAGTAGATAACAGCCTTTCCTGACCCAGAATTACTTACTTATGGTTCTTTATACTACAAGTCATAAGCTCTTCAGAAAAGAAATTATATATTCTCATGGGAAGATGTTGTGGAAGAAAGAAAAAGAAACAAAAGACCTCGATTTTATAGGATCATGGAAAAACATTTTTCTTCTTTTTGTCATTTACCTTTACATAGAATCATAGAATCATAGAATCATTAAGGTTGGAAAAGACCTCTAAGATCATCAAGTCCAACCGTCAACCCAACACCACCATGCCCACTAAACCATGTCCCTAAGCGCCTCATCTACACGTCTTTTAAATACTTCCAGGGATGGTGACTCTACCACTTCCCTGGGCAGCCTCTTCCAAGGCCTGACCACTCTTTCAGTGAAGAAGTTTTTCCTCATGTCCAGTCTAAACCTCCCTTGGCGCAACTTAAGGCCATTTCCTCTCATTCTATCGCTAGTTACTTGGCAGAAGAGACCAACACCCACCTCGCTACAACCTCCTTTCAGGTAGTTGTAGAGCGCGATGAGGTCTCCCCTCAGCCTCCTCTTCTCCAGGCTAAACAGCCCCAGTTCCCTCAGCTGCTCCTCATAAGACTTGTTCTCTAGACCCTTCACCAGCTTCGTTGCCCTTCTCTGGACACGCTCCAGCACCTCAATGTCCTTCTTGTAGTGAGGGGCCCAAAACTGAACACAGTATTCGAGGTGTGGCCTCACCAGGGCCAAGTACAGGGGCACAATCATGTTGGCCCTTTCAGAATTTTATCCTGTAATAGTCTTTATGAGTACTTTTAAAGTTTAACATCTATTACTACTGTGTTATTGTTTATATCTAGGAAAAAAACACATATTTTGAGTCTTCAGTAGTGAAGTAGTATAACATTTAAAGAAGAATTTGAGTAAGAACATTTTACATGTTCTGACCATGCATTTATGAGTGCAAAATAGATAGCAGGTGATTCAGTTGGTTTACTTGTGTGCTTAAAGGCCTAATTTTTATATATAAATAGTTTTACTCTTAGTGAACAGATGTGCATCTGAAATTTGTGTGTGTAATTTGGGGACCTAGAACAATTGCATATTTGTTCTTTACCTTTTTTAAGTAGTTTGAAAATTGCTTGCCATGAATTTGGAAGAATTTACTGTAAACTTTTTCAAGTTATTTTGTTTGCTGCCCTGTTTCAATACATGAAAAGAGACAAAGCATTCATTAGAAATCAAAAGAGAGCTTAATAAATGTGTACTATTATCAAAGGATTCTAGTAATGATATCAGGCATGAGAATAAGATTAAAATAAATGAGAATTTATAAATATTACATATAAAAGGACAAGATCAATCTTTTCATGTTTCTAAGACATCATTAGAATTAACAGAGAATAAAAGTGTCAGCTTGTAAAACAAAACTATTTCTACCTGGAAGCTCTTTCAGTGCTCCTTGAAGGGGAAGGAGAAGGAGAACATCCCTTCTTATAGGAGTTCTGAAGGTTGGGATCTGCATGAAAAAATATTTGATTTTGCAGGCTGTAAGTAGAAGTTTAGATGTATTGGATTTGGCAAACTAACATGCCTTGAGATTTTGCCCAGAGTTCTAGAGAAAGATATCCCAGATTAAAAAACTGTTTTAAAATTTCTGATGGAAACAAAGAAAGACAACAATGCTTCTTTCTAGCTCTATTAAGGTTAACTTCAGAAGTATATAAAGACAGGTGCTTAAATCTCCTTTTGCCTGTTTCTTAAAGAAGTACTGTCCCAATAACGAAGAGATTATCATAAAATTAACATAGTAAATGGCATTTTTAGTGAGATAAAGTTTATCAAATTGGTTCCAATATCATTTCCACTTTTTTTTTGTTTATTTTAAATTACTTCTAAGCAAGCATTTAATATGACCCAATACTGTCAGACACCAGTTTTTTGAACATTCCCTAAATTCAGGTCTAATACTGGGACTGCATCACTGATGCAAAATAAGAAAGGTTTTTCCCACCATTTCCCTTATCCTGTTCATCTCTGCTCAGCAATTGCTCCTTAATGTTGCTTAGTGTCCTTCCATGGTTAACTGATACACACACAGACCAACTAAGGCACCAGAATCTAGTTTCCTTTTTCGCAAATATTCTCTCACAGGCTTGTAAAAGTTTCATTGCCCGGTGATCTTGCAGCCAAATCAGTGCCAAGCACAGTCCATTGATACAAAGACCACTGATTTAATTCACTCTATTTGCCCACTACGAAAATGTCACCATAATCATATTGTGAAAACAGAGGTATTTAGAGAATATCCGTCTACAATAAAGCCTGCAACAGAATGCAAACTTTCCCTTCAAGTAAGGAGAACACTGACCAGAAAATATAGAAATCTGTGTGCTCATAGCAGTATGCCTGCTCTGCAGAAAAGATGACGCTGTTCCTGTCTACATTTATCCAGGCATTACAAATGCCTTCTTAAAACAAAGCAGAAAGCACATTGTAACTCACTGGACTTTTGGTAAAGAAAACTCCACAGAATTTAAATTCACTTGAAGCACAGCAGCTCATATCTCCAGTTCAGTTACAAAATATGTAAATTCCAGGCAATAGAGAGTGATTAAGAGATGCTGGGATTACCCATATTATGAACCTACTGAAAATTATATTAACATAGATACACCAGTGGTGGGGAATATTAATGGGCTTACAAAAGAAAAATACTACATATTTCCTCCAATAGTTATTCCTCAGTTTAGCAGCTCTGAAAGGAGTAAGAGAAAACATAGACACAATCCGTTAAAAACTGATCACAAATATAAAAGAATATTTAACTATAAGCCTCTATCTAGCACAAAAGTTACTGAAAACAAGCCTAATTAACACCAGAAAAGTTTTCTTCCCTAGAGGTTACTTGCATTAATGGAAAAAGAAACAGAGATGTGTGCTTATTGTACATAAGTATGCTCCAGAAATGCTGCTCTTATCAAAAAAGCAACAAAATCAAATTATGTTGTGTTTCAGTGACTGCAGAAACTCTTAACTAATCTTTAACATCTGTTTTACTACTGTCTTTTCCAAGGCAGTTTTCAAAGCCTGTTGTGCTCATTCTGAAAGCTCCTCTGAAAACAACTTGAAAGACTCAGTCGTGAATTTATGAGCTGAATTCTCTCCTCTTACCAGTTTTACGTCACTGTAACTCTTGTGATTATATTGGGGTTGGTTATGAATTGCAAAAGCATGCAGATTGAACCTACCTTGCTAGATTTTCCATTTTTGTTCTCTTTCTTCCTCTTATTTGTTGCATTACCCTAGATGAGATGGGAGATTCCCTTCTCCTATATGTACAGATAGGGAAGAGACTAAGAGTACTCTTAAGATTTTACTGTCTGAGCACGTAAGGGTGCTGGAAAATGCATTACCAACATTTAACAGTTTTCCATCCAAAGTAGAGTTAAGAAGGTAGGTAATTTTTAGTGGCTATTTAGGTGCCTACTTCCCACTGATATTTCAATATTGGAATAATTTAAAATTTGAAATTAAAACTGAACTTAGATTACCTAAGGTCCAGAGCAGTTTCTTCTCTCAAAATTTTAGTCACCAGAAGTTTTCATTAACTAGAGTGATGACAGAGTATATAAAAATAACTTTCATGGCAGAAATAATTAAGGAAGGAAATAGAAACATTCCAGCTTCTTCATAAACATAAGCTTTTGAAAAATTGTGGCTAGGCAGCTAAATTATATTTTAGAATAGAGAGATAACAGATATAGAAAAGAATTTGAAACTGGCTTTAAAACAGAACAGGACCTTTTCTCACATTTTTTTTTTCTGTGCTGGATTCACCCCATAAATAACATCTCCATATCTTACAAGTTTTAGAAATGCCAACAAATATCAGGCTTAGTTGAGTCAGATTTGCATTCTGTGATTCTACCTCTGTAATGTACTTTCTTTCAGTACTAAGCACTAACCAATACTTTAAGCCTAAAAAATTGCTGCTGCTGATATCACCGTTAATCAGGAATGATTCAGTAATCCTGGCACCTTCACTCATACCAATGCCGTTGATCAAACCAAAAAGGTTTGATGTGCGGCAGATGAAAAGAAGTATGTCTGGCAGATCTTTAAGGATGCTTTCCATAAAGCACAAGAGCTCTCAATCCCCAGGTGTAAGAAATCAGGCAAGGAAGGCAAGAGGCCAGCATGGATGAGTCAAGACCTGCTGGTCAACCTAAAGGACAAGAAGGAAATGCACAGGCAGTGGAAGCAGGGACAGGTATCTTGGGAAGAGCATAGGGACGCTGCCCAGTTGTGTAGGGATGCAGTCAGGAAGGCCAAGGCATGGCTGGAGCTGAACTTGGCAAGGGATGCAAAGAATAATAAGAAAGGCTTCTAAAAGGAGGGTCAAAGAAAGTGTCCCCCCCCAATAAGCAAGACTGGCAAACTGGTAACAACAGACGAGGAGAAGGCTGAGGTACGCAAAAATATTTTTGCCTCAGTCTTCACTGGCAACCTCTCTTCCCACACCTCTCGAGTGGATGGACCGCAAGACAGGCACCTGGGGAGCAGAGTCCCTCGCACTGTAAGAGAAGATCAGGTTCGTGACCCCCTGAGGAGCCTGAACATACATAAGTCTATGGGACCTGACGAGATGCATCCCAGAGTCCTGAGGGAATTGGCTGATGTAGTTGCCAAGCCATTCTCCATGATATTTGAAAAGTAACGG
>NW_009230743.1:0-4211 GCF_000690835.1 Fulmarus glacialis
GTGGGTGGGAATGAAGGGAGAGGAATGAGAAAATTGAAATGAAAGGAGTAAAAGGTGGATGAGGAAATGCAGTGGATATTTGTCTCCTGTGGAGACAGATTGAATTGATACATGTTATAAATTGGTAGAGTTAAGTTTATTTAATGTGAGGTTTTGTCCCATCGTTTCTATTAGCAAGATCTGATTTATATAGGGGACTGCTCCATGAACTGATCTGGCTACAAAACCTTTAACACTTTTTTATATAGATATTTAGATATATAGATATATATGAAGAAGCGCAGTCAAACACTGACTGCAACTTTAAATTAATCTCAATGAAGCTTGTTGTCTTTAAATTCCATTATTTTTCTTAGTAGCATAAATGTTGTTATTTACACAAGTTCTTTTGAACAAGAATAATTTTTTCTTCTTATCCGAGCAGGATCACAAATAGGAGAGACATTGGCCATCTGATTTCAGGAAATCTGAGACGGCATTTACAGATCCTACCTGCTGGAGCTTCTTGGAAGTAAATTTTTCTTTTTTTCTTTTTTTTGTTCCTTTTTCTTAATAATATAATTTTCTTAGTCCCTTAAAAAGGCATTGTCACGGATTTGCATTGTACTGCTGAAAATAACAAACCTTCATGACATTTCAAAACAGGATTTCTAGAATAAGCATCTTAACTTTGAGAGAGCTGTAATACACAACTTACTGCTGTGTTGTTATTACTGGCCCTTTGGGCAAACTCTAAAAGAAGTTCTAAAAAGCAGAAGCCTCAAATTACCTTCCTGCAGTACAAAAGTAATGTGTTTGATCTGATTAAAAACAAAAATACAGGTAGCTGTAAATGGGTAGGGAGGACCTTTAAAGCATCACCTTCCATTAGGAAAGCATCATTCTCCCAAGAGTAAATGAAAGAAAGAGTGCACTTCAGAGAAGTACAGTGTTTGGTGCATGTCAAGCAGGTGTAAACCACAAACCATAACAGACATGACTTCTGCCCAGATGGCAGGAGGGAAGAAGAGAGCACTTATCCCACAGCTTTGACTCTGGAAGAGACAATATTTTCTTTTCTGTTTACTTCAGAATTGTGCTTGAAGGGAAGAGGAGTAAATAGAAAAGGAAAAAGGCCAATGAAAAGAAAGGTCAATTTTAGCTCCCAGCTGCAGCTCTATGCAACAGTAACAGCAGGCTTAATCCTCTCCCCCACTGTAGAAGTACTAGGAATTGGTGAACTGCAAGGCAAAGAAAACTAGCGGCAGGGGATTAGAGAGAACAGGACTAATTCCTTCAGCTAGCCACATCAAGAAAAGAGGGAGAAACTCTCTGCATAGGTCTGGGGTAGGTGGGAGGAGCAGAGGACGCACACCAGGACACACACTAATTCTGATCTCAGCTACAAAAAGAAAAGTGTCTGTGTTAGACTACAGTTAAATAATCTAAAACATTTGCTGCTGAAATTAAACTGAGACAACTCAGGAAAGAGGCTGAGGAGTCACTATGGATTGTTCTCTGAAATGATCACGTCCATGTGCAGCAGCAGCCAACAGAAGATGACAAAATGTTGAGCATTGTCAGGAAGGACTTTGAGAACAAGACAGAGGGTTGTCTTTTGCCCCTGTAAAAACTGGCAGCCATGCCTTGAATATTTTATGCAGTCCTGGTTTCCACATCCCGAGACATATGTAGCAGAGTTGGAAGCAGAGAAGGGCAACAAACACGATCGAGGGATGAAGCATCCAACATATGTGAAGAGATTGAGCCATCTGGGATCTTAAATTTCATGAGGAGAAGGTGTGTAGGCAGGTTGACTGAGGTTTATGAGATGATGAAAGCCATGGATTGGGTGAATGCAAGACTGTTATTCACCCCATCTTGCAGTATTAGGGGTACTTGTTAAAACTACTGGGACATCAATTTAAAACAGATAAATAAAATACCTCTTCACAGAGCAATTAATGAACTTTAGGAGTTGCTGCCACAGGAAGTTGTGCAGGCAGGAGAATGAGTGGTTGCAAAAGAGTTTGAACAAACTCATGAACAGCTCTATAAACAGATACTGTGCTGTCTGACATGCCTAATATAATGACTGTGGATGTTGGGAAGAATAGGTGAAAGGATTTGAAAAACTGTCCAGGCTCATACGTTTTCCCTGCTGACCAGAGGCTCTTTTTGCTACTGTCAGGGCTAGATGAATCATTGTAGGATTCCTACCATCCAGTAGGAATTTTCTTGCCGATTTTCACAGACAGACTATAAAAGTAGTGATATACTGGTTTCTAACTCAAGTAATTTCTTCAGGCATGAATTTGAAAGTTTAACCCATTTCAAAATCCTAATAATTTTTCATTTGTTATTATTTGAATCTTTTAGCTAATTCGGATAGTAAAGGATACACCTTTTTTTTGAAAGATAGACATGCCCTTCCAGATACACACACAGGGCTTAATTAGTCCATGCCTACTTTATCTCATATGTATACTCATCTCTATATGTATAAATACATTCATGAGCACACAGGTGTTTAAAGAGTAACTTTGGAGGTGATACAGCGGGCACTAAAAAGCAGGAAAGTCTGTGCATTTCATGCCTGCCACAATTCCCTCTCCAGTTTTTGTCTGGTCTTTAAGACCCCAGTCATGCTTGTGTAGTTGCCTCTGTGCAACTCCAGAATGGTAGAGTTGGATGTCCCTCATAGGAACTGCCAGCTCTGCAGGGCTCCCCCATGGGCCCTGCCTCCTCAGAAAACTTGAGTGTCGAAGATATAACACTTAGAATGAGACAATGGTTGTAGTACTTTCATATTGTGCCATGCTTCAAGAGAAAGCCTGACTCCCACAATGTCACAATGTCTCTATTTCAAGAAAGCATGGTCATTAATAGATAAAATGAAAACTGGTGATAGTACCTTAATAACATTTTGTTCTTATTATCTTTCCTGAAAGTTACAGCTTATGTGATGTTTTGTAACTCTTCTTTGAGATAAGGAAGAGGGATATTCATATTCTCATTTTACATGCAAATACACTACCATTAACGGTCTTGAGGATATATATCTAGATTGCACAAGAGGTGATTGGATGAACTGGAACTTCAGTTTACCAATTCCCTATATTCTTTTCTATCCCCTGGTGGGTGTTGTTTTCACTGGCAAATAGGAAAAAATAAGGAATTGTTTATGCTTAAGCAATAGTCCTAATTGTTTTATGACTGCAGTCTGGCTATCTTGTGACTGTCCTCAGTAGTTATCATGTGAATGTCTGTTTACCGTGAGTATACGTGCCTGGAAATTTCCATCCAGCTTGCTATAAAAACAAAAAGGACATTGTTCCCAGCAAATATGTTCTTTATATTGTTGGAAAAAGTTTCCCCTTGGTGTTAATCTGCCTATATATTCCACTCCTTTTTAGCTTGATTGTATTCTATGCAGGTTCTTATACTGCACCCAAGGCTGTGGTGCCTGAACACCTCGTACAGCTAAGCACCCATCAAGGTGAGCTATGTCGATCAAGTTTCCACTCCATTCCCTCTCCCCACATAAAAGTATGTTATATTGGATCTGGGTGCACATATTCCTCAGCTACTAATTGGTTTTGAGTTGCTGTGAAGAAAAGTAAGGTCAAGGAAAGAAGCTTTACAGTAATGCTGGAGAGTTGATATTTTTGGTCATTCTTACATCTAACAGGAATTAATTTCAAAGTTTTGGACCCAGAGATGAAAACAGAGATGAAAATATGCATCCTGAACTCATGAGTAGCATCCCTAAGGTGAGGTAGTGCTCAAAAAGCACTGCTGTCCAGATTGATAGTAATTGAAAGTTCCCAAAGATGTGGCACTTCTTGATCTTATTGTATTGAATACTTATTTGCAAATACTTGTCATAAATATAGATTTTTATATGATTTAATTCTGTGGCAGAATAGGTAAATTGCTGCTACCAAAAGAAAATCTCAGCTTCTGCTTTCTACCCATAGAAGCACACCTGTTGTTCGGGTAGTATTTCTCCAATTAAGTTTGGGGGCTATGGCTTGCAAGTATTTGCAGATTTTATTATTTGTGGCCATATAATATAACTAGTTATAGGTGACTTCACAGTAGTGAAACATTATTGGGGGAATTCAGCAACAAACATTGCCAAAGAAATCTCAGCCGGCAGGTCCTTACCAGTTTTTCTGCAAACTGATATAGAACTTCACCGCGTGTCCTGGTTTCAGCTGGGATAGAGT
>NW_009230744.1:0-6356 GCF_000690835.1 Fulmarus glacialis
GGCTCTCCCCGCCACGACCCGCGGAGGGAGCAGCCCCGTGGTTGGCAGCCAGCCCGCCTCTCCGGGGCGGAGCACGCATGCGCCTGCCCACGTCCTTTGGCGGCAAGGGGAGGATAACCGTTACACGTAACGGCCGCCCGTCCTTCGGAATGCCGGTGTCAGCTGCCGGCTGGGCGGCTCCTGCCCCGTCCATACCTCGGGTTTTAACCGTCACCTGAAGGTGGGCCCTGAGGAGAGCGTGGCAGGATTGTTTGGGGTTCTATTGTTGGTTTTTGTTATTTTTTTTTAATGTTCTTTGGATGCTGACGGATAAGAAATACCCTATGCGAGCAATAGCTTGCACCAAGTTCTCATAGACGTTCAAAACGCAGGCTCCCACCCTCACAAAATGGCAGTATACTGATTTTTCAAAATAAAAGGGTCATACTCCTCTGTATCCTCTCACTCTGAATAATGTTATATAATAAATTTAGCAAAATCCTTACAGAGAGTCGCTACATTCATTTATGCAAATAGGTATGGTCATATGTATAAACAAACAAACAAAAGGAACAGAAGAAGAAACCAACTGGAATTCCATATCCAAAATACACCTGCTGGTATGTGGGACTTCTGAAAATACTCAAATCGCTATTACTGGTTGCAGCTACTTCATCTCGGCCAAAACAGGCATCTTCCTGCACCTCACTGTAGGGGTGGGCACTGGCTGGCAAGGTGCCTGCTCTGTGGCCTGTGCGGCCCGCCTTGGCTCCCAGTAGGGCTCAAAGCGCTAGCAGGACCTGGCGTCCTAGGTGAGAATGGGGGGTGACAGATAAGGGGGGTAGGGGCCCAGGAGATGCAGGAAGGAGTGGGGGATGAGGGGAAGACCAACTTCAGTTGAGAGTCCTGGGTTTGGTTTTGAGATATGTGGTAGAAAACTGGAGGAGGTGAGAGGGCATGCGTGTGCTTGGAAAGGCAAACTTGCTTATTAAAAATAATTTCGGAGCTCATGCTGTATAAAACTGCTGTCCAGACTCTCTTTTTGTGGTTTTGGGTTGTTTTTTTTTCCTTTCATCTATCTAATTGACATAATTGACACTTCCTTCACTGAAAGTTTGCATAGTGAGTCACAGTTCAGATAAGATAAAGGCTGGAAATAATCTAATCTGTATAATCTTGATGGGCAGCACGAGTTGCTTCCCCCCTTAAGCTTTCTATTGATCTCTCTCAAAAACCAAATGATCTTCACTAGCCCTAGTAAAAAAAGGAAATTAGCAGGGCAATAACCACAACTGGCTTTAAAACAAAGCTTAATCAGTTTACAGAAGGAATTGTGAAATCTGGTTGCCTGCAACAGAGGACCCTACGTTTGACCTGAGACAGGGTTACTGAAGTGGCAGTATTGGCATAGGTCCTGATTAAATTCTGGCCAGGTTTTGCTTGTCCCAGGTGTGTGATGTCTCCCACATCGTTCACTGTTCCCCTTGTCTTTTCGGGGATCTCCTTCAGCATGCGGTTTCAGTTCCTGCAGAGCCTGCGTAGTGCAGCGGAACAAGAGCTAGCACACTGCTTCTCACGCAGCTATCTTCAGTGGAGTTACCCAGACAATCTCGATAAAAATGAATGGTGTAGCCCTGACTTGGAGGATTCTTTCCAATCTTCTATCCCAGAGTCCTCTTGAATGTACTGTAAACCTGGACATGAGGATACAAATGGTGATAAAACACCCCCATGCATTTCCAAATCACTGGAAAACTCCGCCTCTTCCCCTCAATCTAGCTGCTTTCTTCATCTTCTGGTTAAGTAATATAAGTCTGCTTACCTCCAAAGGAGGTAGCTGTTGTTTAGGCTTAAATCTTTGGCTTAGCTGATTATGTTTGTCACTGCTGGAACTGCTGGCAGGTAAGGTCAGATCAGATTGCTCTTGCATCTCACTAGTGGCTAGTTTCTCTGAGGGTTAAAAAAATGGTGCAGTTCAGTCTTCTGGAGGCTATTCTGTCTTGCGCAAATCTAGTGAAACAGTTTGTTTTATGTTTGTGAACCACTTACTGAATTTGCTGTTAAACATACAGGAGGAGTCATCTCATTGTTAAAAACGTATCAAATCATGATGTAAACTCAATGAGAACAGGTGAGCATTTTTAAAGTCAGTTCCACTGTTGTGGAAAATCATTTATATTCTGGTCTAGTTCCTGATACATTAATGCTAAATCTCTGAGGAGAGACTGCAAGAAATAACTTCTATCTTGTAAATACAAACATCTGCACAGAGCCTAGTTTTTCAGGCAGAAAGGCGAGTATTTACTGTTAGATTACTGTAAGAGTTGTTGTTAGGAGTGCATCTGTGCACATTTGTTTTATTTTCCTTCACACCATGTTCTTTTCTCTTGTGTGCAGCTTTGGGACCCACTCTTTAGCAGCCCTTCCTTTTAAAGAAATTCAGATAATGTGTGCATCAACTGTTTGAAAAACACAAGGCTCCAGTAATAGCTCTCCTAGGGCTAGAGGTGTGGTTGGAAAATAAAATTCATAAGCAGAGGAGAGAGAAAGGATTTTCCTACGTGGGGTGGGGGGCAGCAAAAAAACAGGGAACAGATCATCTTCAGAGCACCATATCATCAGTATTCTTCCCCAGGGCACTGGGGAGAGCCCAGTGACTCCGAAGAAACTTGTGTTTTAACTCTTCGACTGTCTCGAAAGAACTCATGTTTTAACTCTTTACTGTCTGCTGTTTAACTGACTGTTTAACTTAGCTGGCAAAGGAGCTCTCTGGACCATTTATACTGGTTTGTAAATAACTTTTGTAGCACTGGGGCAATTCCAGCGGATAAAAGCAAATGTTGTGCCACTATTTATATATTACTTTTTTTTCCTAAAACACTTAATTCAATTAAATGGCTTGATATGCCAACACTTAACTTCTAGGCACCTGGCCTTGGAAATCCAGCTCCAGAATTAGGGGCCTGTGCTGTCCCATCAATATATGGAGTTTGTCAGATATCTCAAAATAGGGTCTATGTACCCTAGTACTATGTAGAGAGGAAAAACTATCTGGAACTTTTCTGCCACTGCTGCATTTTCATTCATTCAGGATTCACGGCTATAATCTTCTTTCCGAGGTATGTCTTACAGTTGTTCCTTGTAAAGAATGAGCAATGTTATTCTAAAAAATATGGCAGTGACTACAGCTGCTGCTACCCACTTATCTGCTGGCCTGGGGCTACAGCACTTTCCCACAAAGTGAAATATTTGGTGTTTATTTTGGGGGAGTCGGGCCAGATCCATCAGCCCAAGAGAGGTAAGGCTGACGCAGCTCCATGTTCCCAGGTCCAACTGAAGCCAGGTTGAGCATGTATTCCCAGTCTAACATGCCAGCTCCTCCTGTGGTCTTGCCATCAGAGGTGCACCATCCGCTCTCTCCGCCTCCCACCCCCCGGCTCCCAGGGCACATCACCCCCTCGCCAGCTAGTCCAGCTTGATCATTACTAGTGCTCACACACTCACTCGCACGCTCGCTCCCCCTGGCACCACTGACTTAAGGGCTTCTGACCCCTGGTCCACTCTAGTGGATGGCACTTGTCACTCACTCAGGTCTCTCCGGCTGCTGGCACCCAGGCACACGGTGACTGTGGTCCCAGCCCAGCTTCTGGCACCCAGACCCTCACTCAGTCCAGTTGCTGGCCCCATGGACACATGGGGGCCCCTATGACCCGCGGTCCCATTCCAGTTGCTGGCACTTAAGTTGACTCACTCCTATCTGTCCAGTCACTGTCACCCAGGCACACGGGCTCTCCAACCCATGGCTTGACTAGAGGCTGGCACTCAGACCCCCATACACACACATACACCCAAAATAGAGAGTCCTTCACTCAGAAAAATAGTTATAAAGGAATTTAATAAGAAGGTAGGAACGGGCTGTGCTGAGTAGGTGCAGGGCATGGCAGACAAGCACATTACCCAGCAAACTGTTCACATACAACTGGCCCTTTCTATCCCTTTATCCCTCTATTTTTCCACACTTGTTCCTTCCCAAATCACCTAGATCCCTCCCTTTCTTTGCCTGATTCCTCCCCTAAACATCCCATAAGAAGTCCTGTGCAATCCCGAAACTTTCCCTGTATCCCATAATGTGTCCTACATCTGTAGGCTGCAACCTCCCTCAGTCCTAAAGTTGCTGTGGTGTTGACCCATCTTGATGGGCTTCATGCCTGCACCCTGGGGCTGAGGTTTTCCTGGAACAGCCCTGGGAGGGGCCTGGACAGGTTTTCCCTTCTTCTGAGTCCTTAACTTGGGTTCCCATCTGCCATTGTGTCCCTGTGCTCCTCTGGACTTGTGGAGATGGGCCTTTGATGGGCTGAGGGCTCTTGTGATGGGTGTGGGAGGAGCCAGGACAGGGTATTACTTGGGCTACCCTCATGCCATTGTCTCTCTGCACTCCTTTGTGGGTGTGTAGAAGAGCTTTTATCACATAATCTCACAGTTTATGTCTTTCTCAGCCTGGTTATGGAGATTTTAAACCTACAATTTCTCTGGAGAATGATACAAAGTGGGAATTTTGCCTTTCCAGTCCAGTAATTATTATTGTTTCATATGTAATGTATAAACATTTCAGGGATCAGAACCTGCAGGCTTTCCCTTCCCTAGGCGAATGATTTAATCAGTAAGCTATAGCCATCAGCTGTCTCTTGGTCTCACTCCTTTTGACCTAATGAATCTTGGACTTCTTTCTGAACAGTGCCACAACTGCAAAAAGGAGTGGAGGGTGCCTTTCATCTCGGCTGAATGATTAAGGATGTAACTTTGAACACCTAGGGATCAGGAGGCCTTTTTACAAAAGGTAAGCCATATCCCCCCTGCCTTGTTCACTTGCCTGCCTTTGCAGGGCTTTGCTGAGTGTTAGATCTGTTGTGAATGTCCTGGATCAGGCCTCACGGGTGATATCAGCATCTTTCTTCCAGGTTTCTGGGGGAACTCAAGTGAGAGCTGCTATGCTTCTGCCTGCTCTTCAGAAATATTAGCATTTGTGCTGGGAGTTGCAGTGCATCACGTCATGGGGTTGTGGGATGCATGGGACTTGCTGGGCAGCTGCTGTAACCCTGCTGACCAGCGCGTCTCAGAACCACTAAAACTGTTACAAGGTATGTGGCAACAGCTGCATCCCCTCTATACCATAAATTTCAAGTATCTTCAATGCCGTGGCTCCAGTGAAACCACCACATTGTTCCAGTATCCTGGACAAATACCGGAAATCCTTAATATCTCATAAGACTAGGTTTTCAGGTGGAAAACAGGGACCTGGCTGCAACAACCCAGACGTATGTAAGCCTGAGCTTGGGTGCTTGTTAGACATCTATGTGCTCAGGACTATCTGGGCATGCAGAGAAGGAAAATTGTAAGCGTGTAGTCAACTTTGACAGTACAGGTGTGCTTTCAGTCTCAAGTTGCTGCTGAATGAGGGGTTTTCAGATTGCAGTTCTAAATGTTAGGTACCAAAAACTTTCCAAAGTCTTGTTTTGGATCTGGCCCTAAGTAGGATGACCTGGGTAATTATAGACCTGTCAGATTGACAGGGATCCCAGGCAAAAGAACAGAATCACTGATAAAGGAGTTGCTTCAATAATGAGTTAAAGAAAAGTAATGTAATTAATGCCAATCAACATGGGTTTGCAGAAAATAGATTCTGTCACATTGGTTTGTAACTGCATCAAAAAGATATTAAGTGTGGTTACTAAAGGTAATGCATTCAGACACGTGAGGCATGTGACTTGACCACACAACGCTAAATCAAGGAAATGCAATGATACAGAGACCATCCAGTCCCCAGTTAAGACATTAGCTTAGGATGTCTAATAATGTAATTTTAAATGAGGAATTGTAATTGCACATTTTGAGCAAGATCTTTCTTAGGTCATTTCTTGGCTGCATACTACTAAATATTTGTTGGTACCTTTGAAGGAAACATACAGTCATCACGGATACTTGCAAATGTTACAAAGGTTGAGGGAATAGTTGATAACGTAGGTGATAGAGTGGGATATCCACCAAAGAGGAGCTCCCCATGTGATGCTATGTCAAAAGGACTAACAGCATGATCCCCGGAAGGATAAACAAAGAAATATTAAGCAGGAGTGATGATGCTGCAGTACTTCTGCTTTCATGCTTTTAGCAACTGTGCCTGGGATGCTCTCTCTAGATCTGGTGTTAGCTCAAGAATATAGCAAAGTAACAGTCTGTTGAACTTCCAAAGAGAATGTTAAAGGGTGCTTTGATCATAGTCTGTCGTTACCTCTGTTCAGAAATGCCTTAAGAAGGCCCTTCCATCTAGCTTGGCAGTACTAGAAGGTGAAGTTAGAGAAGAGCCTAGGGGCGGCACGCCA
>NW_009230745.1:0-205 GCF_000690835.1 Fulmarus glacialis
AATAGCCGAAGCCCCTTCCTGGGAAGCAGGAACCAGGCAACACCTCATTAGAGATGCCTAAAACCATCTTTGCTCACCCTGCCTGCACCTATCCTGGGGGCTCAGCACCCACCTCCTCCCAGGCACCCTGCGAGCCCCATCCCTTGTACCTTCTTCGCAAGTGTGACATCCCAGGGTTTAGAAGAGGCAGAAGCTGGGCTCGGGT
>NW_009230745.1:262-538 GCF_000690835.1 Fulmarus glacialis
GGGGGGGCGGCCATGTCCTGCCCTGCTGCAAGGGCAAAAGAGGGGTCTCAGAGCAGCATGTGGCCTCAGGGATGTCAGGCTAGCATTAGCCCCGGCTTGGGGTCTGCAAGTGACTGGGAGGATGGAGGGCAGGAGGGCACAAGGAGGAGACTGTGTGGGGCAGCTCTGTCCCCTCCATCCAGGGCAGGAGGGACTGCCCAGCCCAGGGCTGACTCACAGTGGGCAGCACGGTCCAGTTCCTCGTGTTTCTCCCCTTGTACCAGGAGGAGAGATAAG
>NW_009230745.1:582-1276 GCF_000690835.1 Fulmarus glacialis
CAGGGGGCAGCTCGGTCCATTTCCTCGTATTTCTCCCCTTGTACCAGGATGAGAGATAAGCCGGAGCCTTCAGCATCCAGAAATGTCACCCCCAGATGCTCTGGTCGTGCTCCTTTGCCTCCTGCCCCTTTGCATCTGCCGCAGCTGCACCCAGGGGAGATGACCCCAGTCCATCCTTGGCCCACCTGGCTGCAGCTGGCCACAGGAGGGCCCTCTGCCCCCTCCAAAGCTCCTGGGCAGGGATTTGTGGGATGGGAGGGGACAGACAGACATCAGGCCCCTTCCCTCACGGAGCAGGGGGCTGGCAGGACTTCTCCCCCAGCAGCCTCCACATGACATGTATGCACTAGGGCCACCCTCACTGCCATTTCCCAAGGGGCTGGGTGAACAGTCCTGCTCCTGAGTAGCCCTGGGCCCCACACCCCCGCCTGGCCTCCCCCCGAAAAAAAAACAAAAGCAGGGCCAGGGCTTTGATGCGCTGCTGCAGCACCCGTCTGGCGCCAGGGCATGAATTGTGTCGCTGGAGAGGGGGGTGACAAAGGGGAAGGAGCTGGGGGCCAGCAGTGCCTCATCTCCCCCACCCCCAGTGATGTCCCCAGCACATGGCTCTGGTGAGAGAGGCAGCCCCAGCCCTCCAGGGACAGCTCACACCCACATCCAGAGCGGGAGGCACAACCGTGTTCATCCAAGGGAC
>NW_009230745.1:1300-14836 GCF_000690835.1 Fulmarus glacialis
CAGGCAGAACCTGTCCCATGCCCAGGGCTGCCAGCCATAAGGCTCTAGGAAAAATCCTCCAGGTTCATCCCGGCAGCACTGCAGGGAGAGGGAGCCCCCATCCAACCTCGCTTTGGGGCAGGATTATCCCCAGCCCTGGATGAGGCAGCTGTGGCCCTGCCTGGCCAAGCCTAGATGACCCCAAGGATGGGGACTCCGTCCTCTCTGGGGCTGGTCCCAGGGCTGCACAGCCCTCCTGGGGAGAGTGCGCTCCCCCTGGACCTCTCAGGCCCTGGTCTGGGGCTGACTCCCCTTTGCCCCTGGAGAACCCAGCCCAGCCCTCGCTGGCTCTGCCTCAGCCTCTGCCCACCCCAGCAGCCCCTGGTCCTCTCCAGCTTCTCCATCTCCCTTGTGAGCCAATGTTTCTTGCTGCTCATCTCCATGTGCCCCCTTGGCTTCCAGACTCTTCAGATTCCCTTTGGAAAACCAAAGCATTTCCATGCTCAGGATCTGCGTTCCAGGCACAGAACAGGAGACAGAGCAGCAGACAACTCCCACATACCCTACCCTGACGAAATACTGAAAAGCTGACAGCAATCCCTTCCTGACTCCACACATGAAGTAAGAGCTCAGCCCAAGGCTCGGAGCTTGGGAATTGCTCCTTTCCCTGGGCTCGGCCACATGGCCAGCTGGATGCCGGGACAGAGCCAGGTCCCGCTCTGCCGTGGGAGAATGGTGGCCAGCAACTCCCTGCCCTGAGAGCCAGAAGTGGTGATCCAACAGCGTGAAGGTCTCCACTGCCTTCTCCCTGCCTGTACTGAAAACAGGAAGACAGGCCAGCACAGGAGAGGCTCCTGGTCAGCCAGAGGGAGAGTCCCAACAGTTGCAGGGCAGACAGCAAAAAGATGCGACGGAAAAAGAGAGAAGGGATTTATTATACTTCACATTTCAAAGCACCAAGACATGCCAGAAGACATTCATTTCCATCAGGTGTTCAGTAGAAAGGCTGGGCTGACAAATGACACTGCTGGGGTCAAGGCCTCTCCTGAAGACACCCCAGCCCCACTACTGGTGCCCAGCAGCCACGGCTGACAGTGCAGCAAGAAACTGTGCAAACCCACCAGGTTTAATGCCCTTGTGCCTGCCCTGGCAGCAAACACGCAGCTTGTCACTGCACGCGACAAAGACACGGCAGAGTGCAGAGGTGGCCGGGTCCACCACAAGACAAGGGAGCAGGAGGCCAGGCCAGGCCCAGAGTCGGCCAGAGGGAGCCCTGGGGTCCTGGCACAGAAACTCCCACTGTGGCGTTCCTGGCAGCCGATGCCGCAGAGCAGCACCTCTGCCAGGAGGAACCACTGCAATACCCACACCAGAGACAGAGCACTGCAAGTCTCTGGGACATTCATCTCCAGAATATAAAAATAGTTGAGTTTTCCTGAGAAATAAAATTCACTCCCATGGAACTGACGGGGCCAGCACACATGTACATGTATATTCAAAATACACGAACACACTCTCTGATCAAAGACCAGATGACTCCATGTTCCACATGTACAAAGGGAAAGCTTTGCTTCGCCCACATTAGAACTAAACCATCTCCTCGTGTTTCTCTCTGCCTCCGTGCCTCCTATGCACAAACACGCAGCCCTGCCAGGTTACATTCAGTGCCATTACATTCACACCCTTCCTGAGCACAGCTCCCCTGAGCCGAGAGGTCTGCTCCTCTCCCGCACTGAGAGGAAAGGAGCCCTTGGGGCCAGACCGGGGGGATCACAGCTCTGCACTGGGGGATCCTCAGCACACGACGGGCTGACAGCAAGCAGGCACAGTACATCGGATCCCTACGCCTCCTTCAAGGCTTACCTGGCACCAGGGGAAGCTGGTGGCAGTCACAGCAGCTTGGACCCATGCAGTGAGACCCACCAGAGGACACAAGTCAGCTCAGATGGAGGGAGGACACAGCAGCAGGCCAGGGGGACCCTTCATGATTCCCGCAGTAGCAACTGCCAGCAGTAGTGAGAAGGGGGAAGACCTATTTTCCAGGGCCAAGCCAGACCCTGGCTGCCTTCATACACAGCTCAGGCCAGAGATTTTGCGGTGTCTGTGCTCAGACGCAGAGGAAGACACATCCCACTTCCCTCGTTCTCAAGCACTGTGAGGGGCTGGATCACAAGGCTCTGCAGCCCAGCCTTCTGAAGCTTACCCGGGGAGAGCAGGGCCAGGGTAGCTGATGGGCAGCAAGCCCTTTTGGTAGCCAGGGGCTGCCTGTGGCATCAGGCAACGCTTCCAGTGTGGTTCCAGCCTATGGCCTCTGCTGGGTGAAGCCACATAGCTCTGCCAGCAGCAGGGCCCTGCACTTGCGAGGAGCCCCAGTTTGCTGGGATATGTTCCCCAGTCTGCAGTCACCACAGAGAAGCACCGGGGAAACCAGCACCCTTCAAAACAGCAGCACGGCAGTGGGCCCAGGGTGCTGGGTGACAACTAGGTGTCACCAGTCCCGTTCTGAGGGCTCCCGGTAAGGCAGCCCCAGCTGAATGAAGACATCTCTCTCAGTGGGAGTGGGCAGAGTATGGCCAGATGCCACCTTGACGCCTCCAGGGTCTCGCACCACAGCCCAGCTGAGGGCATGCTCCGAGAGGCTCATGCCCTTGGTCTTGGCCAGGGCCCGCATGGAGCGGTTGAAGTGAGCTGAGCCGGTGAAGTAGAGCAGGGCACAGGCGAACTCACTGTAAGGCACCACGATGATGTCAAGCCGGCGGTGACGCCGGGCTGGCCCAGGGAGGCGGCACACCCCCAGGTACTTCTTCTGATCACCGTTGTCCTGATTCACCAGGTCATCCGTAAGGAAGCCTGGGGAGAGGGAACAGGCAGAGAGGAGCTGAATGGCAGAGACTGACACCCCCACTCCAAACTCCCCACTGTCAAGACAGCAGCTGAGGTGTCTCATAACGTGCAGTGGGACCCCAAGGGCAACCCAGACTCAGCCCTAACAGCCTCACGCAGACAGAAGAAGCCATGCTGAGCTGCAGCAACACTCCCTCCTTAACACTGGCTGCAGAGCTGTCACTGGAGTAGGGCCAGGACCAGGGGCAGTAGTCTAAGGGCTAACAAGATGCCCTGTCCTTGGGAAAAGCGATCACCTGCCCTTCAATGAATGCCATTCACCTCATTGCCTCCTCAGTTTGGCCATGCTAAGAACAGCTTCAAGCACCATGTGCCAGTCCCCAGCCCTCTTACCGCTCCTGTGGAGGCTGTCAAGCAGCTTGCTGAACACCCCACGGTGAGACTGCCCATCTGGGTGAGTGACCAGCACATCCACATCTCCACAGGTGGGCTTCCCCCGACGGTAGGAGCCACATGCCACACACACAAGCCCAGGCTTCAGGGCCAGGGCAGCTTGTCTGACCTCCAAGAAAGAAAGAGGGATGAGGAGTCAGAGACCAGTCTCTTCATGCCCTTTCCATCAAGGCAGCAAAGGATCTTGTGCCTGCCTTGCGGCCTGTCCTGCATCGCCAGGGTCTCCATACAGAGCAGACATTTGGCAGGCATGGCAAACTGCCCCACCAAGGAGGCTGGCCTGCTGTCAGGAGCCACCTGAGCCGGGCTGGCCTCCACCCAGTCCTGCAAATGCCCAGCACACCGCCACACAATACAACGATCTACCATGGCACTACCATCAGTCATCAGCTCTTGGGGGCACTGGGCTGAAGCTGGGTTGGGACAAGCAGGAAGATGCAGCAATGTGAGGAAGCAAAGTACAGCACAATCTTTCAGAGCCTTGGTTTCGGAGACAGCAGGAGAGAAGAGGTTTTTCAGTTCTCCTGTGGTCCATGAGGGCAAAGCTTACCCGTTCTGCCCACAAAAAGAATCAGTTCAACACAAGATGGTCACAGGTCCTGTTTCAGAAGCAGTGATGGGCTCATGGAGAGTCTCCCCAGCAGGACCCAAGACAGCAGAAAATCTGCAAGTGTCCCTTGGAGTCCAATTCTGCCAGGAGCTCTGCCTTTGCAGGAGAGCTGGGCTTTGTGACCCGGAAAAACCACAAATGTCCCAGCATTTTAGACCAAATGGTTGCCAACATGCTGCTGCCAGCAATCAGACACATAAAATCAGAACTTCCCCTAATGCAGCCACCTCCAGGCTGGACCCTAGCTCCTGTTTTGCGCAGACAGTGCTAATTCTGATGGCTTCATTCATTAAATGCTTAAGAAAGGCTCCTAGGTCCTTGGACAGGAGTAAAGTATTCTTGCTCTGATTGTGCCAATCATCCTGCTGGCAGCAAATAATTAGGGGCTCAGCAGTTCCCAGTGATGAGGCCATCACAGAGGCTGGGGTACAGGAAGGCAGTGTCCATGCCCACAGCCCCTTGTCACTCTTGGGGATCATCCTTCATTAGCAAGAGATAAACCCATTAACCTTTGCCCCAGAGGTGCTCCAAGAAGCCACAAGCCTTTCTCATGCGGAGCAAGCCCTCCTCTGGTGTCCTTGCCCCCGCCCCGGCTTTAAATGAAGATTTCTAGAAAACTCCCAGCCCCACCCGAGAGTCTAAAAGCTCCTCAGATCTCACTGTGACAGGCAGCACAGACAGTGACTAATCCCTCATTCTCTCTCCTGGGCCTGGATCAGAGGTGTGTGCGTGTGTATGGAGGGGAGCGCAGTAATCCCATCAAGATAACAATAGACCCACCCCCAAGAGCCAGCTCCTCGGCCCAGCCTGCCTGGGAAAGGGACCACTCACCACCAAAATGGCTAATCCGGCACACGGGACTGACACCCCAGCAGGAGCCTGGCAGGAGTGTATTCTTC
Source organism: Fulmarus glacialis (assembly GCF_000690835.1). Classification (NCBI taxonomy): domain Eukaryota; kingdom Metazoa; phylum Chordata; class Aves; order Procellariiformes; family Procellariidae; genus Fulmarus; species Fulmarus glacialis. The sequence continues at coordinate 6,086 of NW_009230745.1, forward strand.
CTGGCCAAGCCCTGTGGCCGAGTGACAGGGTCACGCTGGCTGCTGCTTCCATGGTGATCAGAGAGCACAGGGGTAGCAATGATGGCATGTCCCCCAAGCTCTCTGCTCACATTAGGGTACACTGGCTTAGCACCCCATAATCCTGGAGTGTCATGGCATAGTAGAGCAAGCAGCACCCATCCGCAACCTGAATCTCCTTTGCTTCCAGCAAGGATATCCATGCTCAGTCTCCCCACTGACAACCAGTTCACAGGGTTCTCACAGCTTCCTTTGGAGAAGCAGCACCAGGGAGACAGCTCAGGGGCCTCAGCTGAAAGCAGACATCTCAAGGGAAGATGAGAGGCAGGAAAGAGGAGCTGGAAACCTGCTCATCCCACCATGCCACACGCAGCCTTTTTCAAAGCAGTGTGTAGAACTGACACCTGTGAAGTATCCTCCTCCTTGCCAGGCACTCAAACTGAAGCTTCCTATGGGCCAAAGTAGGTGCCTTGTGTGCCCGTGCCCAAAAACAGTCCCCCAGGCATTGACCCTGCTCAGAGGAGAGTCTGAAGAGCTCAGCTATAACTGTGAGGGACACTTCCATAGCACCCTCCTGTCACGTCCCAGCAGGAACTCCACTCTGAGGGCCCAGGGCCGAGCTACTCACGGTCTGTTCTATTTCTGCAGCTTCTTCCCGAGGCATGCGCTCCAGGAAATCCGTGTAGTGCTTCAGCCCCACAGCTTGCTGGCTGGTGAGAGTCGCCTTGGCGCGGATATCATCCAGTGTCCGGAAACCCTAGTGCAGACCATGTGATGATATTCAAACATCTACTGAGACTTCGCTCTTCAACTACTTTCAACCAAGATTTGTATTTAACCTGTCTCAAGTCCAGGCCAGTCACAGTGTCTGAAATCACATGTAGAGATCACTTAGGGCCTGGTTCCTAAAAGAAGGGATTTAGGCAATCCCACTACCCACATACACCTCTAATCTCCACCCCACAATGACTTTGAATCTTAACTAAACCTGACAGAAGGCTTCTGTTTTTAAGGCACTGTGTTCCTACAGCTTGAAGGAAAACAAGTGATGCAGGTAAAGGAACAACACCCAGAATATCCCAATGAGGGAAAACCTACAGTGTGAACACAACCATATTTTTAAGCAAAGAATCCAGTCACAAACCAAATGCTACAGGAAAGCAGGCTTCATTAGCTCTGTGCTCAGGAAACAAATTGTTTTTAAAGAAGGAACCCACCAGTGGCCTAGGTTGCTCATGTTGGCACAATTACTTTAATCTCATGTTTGCAACTGCCAGGCAAGGTGGACGGCTGCTCTGACAGCTACAGGAGCCAGCCAGGCCAACAGGCCAGCAACTGGATCAGGAGCTTTCATGGCCAAGATGTCCTGGCTCAAGCCTGGCTCTTAGCAGTGTCATTGCAGTGAGCAGCGTGAGGTGAGCTCCAAGCGGTGATGCTAATGGAAGAGGAGTCTGTCCCCCACTCCTCCTATTGCATGTCTTTGTTGCCTATCCTCAAACTCAAGCCTCAGCCGGGTGCGCTCCATTCTCCCCAAACACACCCACAACGGGACCCAGCCTCACAGCTCCTCCCATAACATCAGACTCAAATCCCATCTGTGGATATTGGCAATTGGAAACTATTTGTGAAAGTAGTTCTTCTGCACTCAGAAGCAGTCTTCAAACCCTAGTCTGAGAACTTCTTGTGTAAGGCACTAAACTTACCTGCTGGTACCACATCTGAGCTGTCTTGACCCCTGCTCCCCAGATGTTGGAAAACAACTCCAGCACAGGAACACTCTCACTGATGTGATCCAGCTTGCGCAGATGCCCACTCTCCAAGATCTCCAGAATCTTCTCTGCCATTCGCTTCCCAATCCCAGGGATTTTACAGGCTTCCTAGCAAGAAACCAGAGCCGCTACTGGAAAAGTGAAGGCTACAGACAAGCTGGGGAGCTGCTACCCACTCAGAGCCTGGTTAGACCAGTGACTGATAAGTAGCGGGACTAGTTCTGACCACTGCTGTCTTCTCTAGGCCAGGCTTACACAGGCTACATTGATTCTACTATTCTATCATTCTATGATTCAATGCCAAGTGGAAAAGGACAAGCATGCAGAACAGGACTGAAACACTAACACACTGAATGGCTGGACTGTCACAGCCAATCAGGCCTAGATCCAGTTAGTTTTATGTATTATCTCCAATGGTGGCAGTTGCTGATGCCTAAGAGGAAGGTGAAAACGTCCCTGCATTGAGCCTGGAGAAGGCATTTATCTCACAGGTGCTCAGATCTGGCTCTAAAAGACACAGACTCCCCTTTCCTGCTCATCTGAAAACACTGCAGGTGGTCAACAAATACTACTCGCACTTGCTACACAACTTCCATCAAAATTCTCCCACAGGAGGCGATTGCCAAAGCCTAAAGATAAGCTATTCCACGTACAGAAAGAGAAAGGAATCTAGCTCATAACAGAGCTAGGATGCTGGGTCTATCTCCCCACTCCACCACCCTGGGAAGATGTTTTACCTGGTAGGAGGTGACCGGTTTGTGGTAGCTCTTGAGTGCATTGATGGCTTTGGAGTAGCCCAGAGCTCTCCACTTGTCCCCCTGGACAGAATAGGCCTTTGCCAGCACTTCCAGCTTCTCTGTGATGCACTGGTTGTGATTCTCCTTCTTGCTGTTGGAGGAATGGGCACAAACCCACTTGCTGGCAGGCTGGGCCACCGCGGAAGAGCTGTCACTGATCTCCTCTGACGATTTCACAGGGTAGCGGCCAGAAATCAGTGCTTCCAGATCTCCCTGGGTGACACTTGCATCTTCTCCTTCACTGTCTTCATCATCAGAGACTTTCTTTAGGGAGAGGTAGAAAAGCAGCCATGTGAGAATAAGTGCATGCCTCACATATGTCCCCCTGGCACAGGCTGCTCCTGAGAGTAGGAAGTCAGAGCACTAACCAACCTCCAGGGCATGCAGTGCTCAAATTGCCATCTCTAGAAGCGGTTGGTTATATGCACACCATAGCTCTTCATGCCCCAAACTACACATGCACCCCTTGAAGCTACACGCACATCTCACAAATCACAAGAGACCAGAGACTGCAGTCCACCTGTGATCCAAGCACACACACACCTCCTATAGCCAAGCCCCTGAGACCTAACTGAGGTAAGACACTGGTTAAGTAAGCAACTGCTGCCAGCAGCATGGTATGACAAGGCTGAAATCCCTGGCTGGGGGAGATCCTGACTCCCTGCTCCCACTGGGAAACCTTTCGCTGGTCTGGTGGCTGCATAGACACATCTCTCACGTTCAGATTCTGCACCTTCCACCCCATGACGCAGCTCACAGGAGATACGCACTGAACTCTGTTTTCACGGTACAGACACAAAATCTTAACAGGGTAGTAAATTACAACCCCCCCATTTTCCCCATGGCTATCTGCAAGAGAAAAGGGGGAGGAAGGAATGACACAAAGGACTCCACATTCCTCAGTGACAGAAGAAAGAACCAATGTATACATTTGCTGATACCCTCAGCATTAGGATGCCTCTGTGTGGACTTAAGAAACAATGAGCCTCGGCTTCAGGTAACGAACAAAAGGGGATAGAAGTGGGAAGCCACACAGACGCTTTGTAGACTGCTTTGCTCACTGGGGTCCCCCTCTCTCCTGATGTATAAACACAGGAGTCCATGAAGATCCAAGAGCTTCTGTACTGTGGAAGTAACCCTGAATGGCACAGGGCTGTTTGGGATCAGTCCAGCAGTTACATGTGGCACACAAGTCCTGTTATGAGTTTCTGCAGAGCGTCAGCTAAGGCAGAGCCATATCCTTACAACCTCTGGTTCTCCTGGCTAGGAAGATCTGGAGACACAATTCCTGCAAGATACAGAGCTGAAGTCTTTAGGCAGAAGAGGCAGGATGTTTCCCTTTTGTAATCTTGTTTTATAACTCTGAAAACTGGGTCAGACTGAGGATTTGATAGACTACAGCAGTTTTATTTGCCTTGAAACACAACTCCCTTAAGACACTGTTCCCTCGAAGGGCAGTAAAGCCTCAGAGTGTTCGGATCGGTTAGTAAGCCCCTTAAAAGCATTTAAGGAACATGTTATCCAAGCACAATGCAAACAACTCTGCAGCTGGAGCATGCAATTCCATCCCCTCGGCCAACAGTGTCACACAGGTGAAATGGCACATAAACCCCTGACTCTCTACACTTCGCCAACAAAGCTGATGGACTCTTCACAACCACACGTGCAAAACCAACTAGTCCCGTGAGCTTCTAAGATACCCCAGCATCCTACAGCAGCTGACTCGTTAGAGCTAGGTGAGACTGGGATGTGCATGGTTTGTCTGCAGCACAGCACAGGAGCCAGGATAGCGGCTGAAGCCCAGTACCTGAGGCAACATGCCACTTGAGCAGCTTGCACAGGTTGCCTTGCAGAAAACTACTGCATCCAGATGCCAGTCACACAGTGGTTGCTACAATCTGACTGGTAACAGGGTTTCCTCACAGGAGTTTACATCCAAAAGTAGAACTCCCAGAGCATCCCCTGTTCAGTATGAAACACTGGCACACTCATCATCTTCTACAGAAAAAACATCCACCCAAGCTAGAAAAGTCTCTATGCTTAAATGGAGGCTATTTCTAAGCTGAGATTTCAGCTTCAGCTTTACTGTTGTAGCTGGGTCTTAGAAGTGGTTTGTACTGTCTTTAAAACATATCCTGTGGGTTCTCTTCTCCTCCCCAACCTCACATAGTCCTAAGCTTGGGACAAGGAATTTTACTGAAGTGTCTACAATATTGCTTCTGTGCACAGACTAACAACAGGAAATATCATTGCTTGAGGGGATTTAAAAGAAAAAAAGGCAATAAGGCTTCAGAATCTAGCAGCTGTCTGACCACCCAAAGTAAATGCGAGCAGAAAGCAGGGCAGACAGCACAGGATCTGTAACAACACAAAAATCCTTTCTCCCGTTGTGAGATTTGTTAATAATGATTGCTGTTAAATTAGAATTACAAGAAACAGCAAAGATGGGGTAACTGCAAAGGTGATGCAGTTAAGGAGCAGCCAACTCTGCCTATAGCACACTGGCTAGTAAGTCTGGGGAGAAAAGATCCCTCCCTACACATATTCAAGAGAAAGCCTAAAACAAAAGGACCCCTCAGTGGGCTGCCAGTTAGGGAGTAACTACAGGGTTTTGTAAAACAAAATTTGGGACTGTGTTAGAAAACAGATGCCAGCATTACAAGGCAGCTGCTGCTCTAAGAGGTCTGGGGTAAATTTGCTACAGACAGATTTGAATGATGCCAATGCCCAAAAAGAATTCAGCAAACTTGAGCAAAATTACAGAGAAAGGAAAGAAAGCTAACAGCAGGTCAGAGAAGCTGACTCATAGCAGAGGCCACTAATAACCCAACACAGATATTTTAAGCACACCGCCACAATCGTTCGAGTGGCAACCTGATCCACTGCACACGTGTCTGAACAGGGTGCTTGCCAAGGAGTGGAGAATGGGTCAGTATGGCTCAGGCAGGAACACAGGATGAAATATCAGAGACAGCTTCCTGAATCGGAGATATTCTCAGCCAGGGAATATTTCTCAAAAGGACGCAGGGGAAACATGATCACCAGAGTGAGCCTTGGTCTGATCAGAGGACTGCTTCAGGACTGCTTCAGCTGGAAATATTCTGATGGGGACAGGAATTTAAGGGGTGTTGTTTCTACTTTTAACACCTAAAAGGGACAAAGAGAAGCAGTAACCATGTCCACAGCCTGAGTTTGCCAGCATCAACCCACTGAAACATCAAAACGCCTTCCCGTTGCTGAGAAGATCTGGCATTGTATCCCTGCAGAGATGCTCTTAGCCAGGAAAAGCAGCATGCAGGATCACAAGGAGAAGGGCCTGTGTGGGAAACCTCACCTCAGCCAACTGCTGCTGTCCAAGGGTGCCCAGGCCTCGCTGCGAGGAATCCTCCGCCTGTGCTTCAGTATTTGGTTCCACTGCTCCCTCCTCTGCTGGGGGCTGGATCTTTTCACTGCCCAGGACCTGCTGCTGCTGCTCTTTCTGCAGTTCTCCCTCCTCCAGGTACCTGCTATGGATCAGATGCCTTAGTATAGGAGAAGGAATTCTCAGCTCCCAGAAGTTTGGCTGAGAAATCCTTCTGCATGTTCTGGGATGGAGCAAACAACATATATAAATTGTGCTCTCTCAGATCACAGATTATTTACTCTGGTTTTGGCTCAATACCCCAGTTTCCATCCACCTCGCTGACCTGCAACTTCCAGTCCTATCTGCCTCACTCTTAGACTCTTTCTCCACAACTTTCCCAAAACATTTTGATCCTAACCTGTGGCTGCCTGCTGCTCCATTCCTTATATCCTCTCATGCCTAGTTGTCAATTCTCTCTCTACTTTTCACCTGCAATAAGTAAGAAACAGCATTTAATCCTCAGCATTTTTAAAAGAAATCTCCTTGTTATCACTGGTGGATTAGGAAGAGGTGCCTTTAGCACTGTAGCAAGTGACAGAACTCCTGATAGTACTTCTGGGCTCTATTCCATGTTTTGCTACCCCATGCTACCCCAGAATGGCAACTAGTCACAAAGTCACTAAATTTCACAGTGTGTATGGTGAAAAGTGACTCTGAGTCATGCCCACAGGAGCTGCAAGGACTTGCAGTCCGAGATTTTGAGCAGAGGTCAAATTTTAGTGCTGTTCAGTTTAGGACAGAAGCACTGCAGGGAGGAATGACAGCATGGCATTTACATACCTGTGAGGGATAAAGACACCGTAGCCAGCCGTACTCAGCAGCTTCTGGTCTCTAATGCAAGCACTTAGCCAGGATGCCTTCACTAGCTGCAACCCTGAAGGTAGCTTGGTTAATTTAAGGAGCCGAAAAGCCCGATCACAGTCCATGTCTTCAGCCACGATGATGTGCGTCACCTCCGAGGAGAGCTGGTTGTGTACAACACCCCCATTCTGGACAATCTGCTTGTGGAAGATCTCCGCCCTGGCTTGGCCAATGCCAGCTTGCAACACGTAGGCAGTGACCGGTTTCAGCCACTCTGCTGAGGAAAACACAGGGGCAGGAGCTCAGTGACAAGAAAAATAGCGTCCCAAACCAAGGGGGCTACATATCTCACATAGGACTTGATGGCACCAACAGTGGCAGGCAGTCTTTGGGGGGCACCAGTTGGACACACCAAAGCAAGGTGGCCATGATCTCTACACGCTTTGGGGGAACAGCACCTCCAGTTAACGAGAGGAGGTAGAAGTATTATATTCCACATCACGGGCACGCAGGACTTACCCTCAGGCGTCTCTGTTCCTTCTTCTTTTGGGATCTTTGGAGGAACGCTTTTCCCTGAGTCATCCCTCACCTTCTTCCTCTTGGGAAAGGCTTTGACAATCCCTCGTGGCTCCATAGGCCTGGTGCGAAGTTTAGCTGCAATTGCTGAATACCAATAAGAGAAAGGGAGATTGCTTAGAACATCATTACACAATCACAGCAACTTAAGATTCACTCATTTTGCTCGCTGTCTTTGTTAATTTGGAGTTCTTTTTTTGTTGTTGCCTTCCAAAAACGCTCGCCCTGAGGGAGGCACCTGGAAACAAGAATTGCAGCCCACAAGGTCAGAAAAATCAAAGTTAGAAACCACCAAAAAACCACTTAAGAAGACCCTGCTTAAATACCTTAGAAACCACTAAAGCTGAGTTCTTATAATGGAAAGTTTGTAACTACTGTAACATTTTGGAGCTCTTTCCTGCCCAGCCAACAAAAGCAACTTTACTTCTCAGATATTTCTTAAGCACATTCCCAAGAGGAAAATGCTTCTCCTGCCTGGGCTGAAATCCAGTCACCGATGAGAAGAGATAAAGCAGCTGATTGACACCAAGTGTTTCATACAGCCACAGGAGGAAAACCCCCAACTCGGCTTCAGCTGAAAACAGCAAATTAGTAAAGATTAACTAGCCAAGTTCAATATGGGTACAGCTGTAGCTTTACCATCACAAGCCTTGCAAAAGCAAACTTTGGAGCTTTAACTACCGGTCCAGGCTACCAGGAAGTTCAGTTTTGCGTAGCCCAAAAAAACCCCCGAATCACTGTGTATCCCAACAGCCCCTTCCACCTGGCTGCAGTGTTAAGTCAATGCCCACTTGGTTTCCTCTCTGTGCAGCACTTCGTGTTTTGCTTAGAAGTTTCTCGCACACAAGCCAGCACAAAGCTACCATATTAAGCCCGGAAGAGCTGAAAATGGTCCCACCCGGCCGTGTCTTCTCCCGACGGTCACCTTCTCATCCGAGCATTAAACACAATCCTCTGGAAGACCAACCCAGAGCTGTACTCAAGTCCTTGCTTCTGCGAGGAAGAGCTCAGCTTCAGGGGAGAAGAAACCCTGCTACATTTCTAAAACCCAGCTTCACAGAAATGTTTCTGTTTTCAGGACATTTTGACCAAAAAAGCCCTCTGAAAACAGTAACGCTTTCTATTAGACAAAGAAAAAAAACCACATCAAAAACCCCAAAGCTTCTAGGTGCCCAGGCACTTTTCAGGGCTTGGAAGAGTGTTTTTCCAGGTAGTATTTTAACTCATCTAAGACAAACCACGCATGCCAGCTACCAAGCTTGCCTTGCCAGCATCCTCAGGCCGTGAAGGCTTCAACACCACCAACCCGGCTCGCCCCAGGACTAGCGGCACCAAAACCCCGGGGGCACGAAACAATTCCCCGAAACCTCGCGGCTGGGCCCGAGGA
>NW_009230746.1:0-442 GCF_000690835.1 Fulmarus glacialis
GCCCCGCCAGGCTGACCCCCACTGATGGCGCTGGGGGGGGGAAATCCACTCTGCCAGCCTAAAGCCTCCCTTAATATTTGCAGTATGCAGCGTTCTCCCTCTCTGGTGTTGATCTGCTACAGGGCGCGGGTATGAGCTGCTGGCCAGCCACGGGGTGCCAGCGGCGGCGGGTTTACTCCCAGAGCCTCCAGGGTGGAAGGCGCCTGTGAAAGGGGAGAGGGTCACCCCTCCTCCTGCTCGTCCCACAGACCCTCACGTCGCTAGCTCTGTGAACAGCCCCAGGTAAGCTCCGTCCTGACCTCGTGAGCCAGGATTTTGGGAAGAAAACACGCAGGGCTGCCTTCGTGCACCCTGTGCCCCGGCCGCTCACCAGGCCCCCACACTAGGCTGCCCTAAAATTTGGGTAAAATTTACTGCTGGCTGTCGGCAGTGGCAGGGGCGA
>NW_009230746.1:495-2097 GCF_000690835.1 Fulmarus glacialis
CTCTTCCCTCGCTGCATCATGCTCAAGTCATGAATATATGTATTAACTACAGCATAGTCTTAAGCAAACATTTATCTTGCAGAGCAATGGCCGTTGTTAAAGACTCCGGGGATGGATGTTTAGGAAAACAAGCCCATTTGAGTGCAGCGCTGGAAATGAGGACGTTCTCACAATAATTTTTTCCTCGGGTTAACAGTTTCCAAATAAGCAGGTGAAATGGTCTGAGGTGATTAAAGCAATAGAGAAGATTAGTTTTGTTATATATAATCACCTTTGCTTCTCTTTTATGTGTGGAGTGATTTTCTCAGCAGGATGTGTTATCTATTTTAGGGAACGCTAGACTTCTTTTTTTTCCTTTTTTTTAAAATGTAAATCAGGTTTTTAATCTTTTTGTGTCAATTTGATAGACTGTAATAGCAATTCCATTTGGTAGTGGTTTCCCCCCTTCCCCAAGCACTTCTTTGCCTTTAATTGCCTTAATTGTTCTAATTTGAATAAATCTGGGATCACACCTTGGCTTGTGGAAATTTGCTGAGGATCTGCGGTGTTCTGCGTGGAGCCGCTCCTGCAGACCTCTCTGCCAGCTCTCACGGGTGGGGTGGGGGGGTAGGGTGGTGCGTGGGAAAGCCAGGTGGCGCCTGATCTCGGCAAAAAAAGGGTACAAATGCTGGACCTCCTCTAGGATGGGTTACGGCTTCATGTCAACTCCTGCTCCAATAGGGAGTGGACACCTCCTCCTTCCCCCCATCTTCTCAAAGAGACAAAGTTTTGGGTTAGATGAGGCAACTCTCAAAATACACGCGCGCTTTTTTTGACCATTGCAACTTTTTCTAGCAGTAGACGCAGTGCTGGGGCGCTCGCTTCTGCAGGATTTCCTCTCCCTGTGCCTCAGATGAAGGCACCGATTTTAAATGCCAATTTTAAGTGGCGCAAAGCAGCAGCAGCCTTTTTCAACGGAGCTCGGCCCTGCCGCCCTCAGCCCTCTCCTCACTTTGGGGGGAGGATGCGGCTGCCCGTAAGGGGACGTTCCCGTCCGAACCCCTGCGCTGCTCGCTGCCTCGGGGAGCTGCAGACCCTCAGCTGCCGCTCCACTTCGGATTACAGCCAGAAGGAAGGGAAAGGTGTAATTTGGCATCCTCGTGCATTTTATTGGTGAGCTGAGATAATTTCACCCTGGTAAAATATGTCTCTCCATCAATCCCCAGGCCTCGGCGGGGCATCCTGGAGAAATGCCTCCATCAATACGGGATGCGTTCATGACGGCGCGTGAGCCGATACAGCCTGTCAGGTACACGACGGGGCGCAGAAGAGCCTGAGAAATGATTTCATATAAACCACTTGGAAAACAGTCCCTGGAGCAGCCTGGATGAGAAGGGCTCCCTCGGGAGCGCTGGGAAACGAGCATTCTCTGGCAGCGACGTCTTTAGGAGAGGGTGGAGACGGCCATGGGCTGCCTCCTGCGCTCCCCGGCCCTGGCGGGGGGGACCTGCGGAGGGGGATGGGTCCCTGCCTTTGGGATGCTGCCTGCACCGGGAAGCCCCAAAATCAAGGAGGAGGTAGAGAGGGGCTTCATTTCCAAGGAAATTATGTCCAGAAGGCACA
>NW_009230746.1:2185-2749 GCF_000690835.1 Fulmarus glacialis
GTTGCTTCTTTTAATTAAGCCGCCACGGGGGCACTCACCAGCTCTGGGGTCACCACCTGCCTTTATAAAAAAAGTTAAGCGTTATTGGGAAATAAAGAAGGAAAACGCTAGATGATTATCGGGGAGGAAAAAAGATTACAGTAAAAAAAGGAATTAAGAGAAAAATAACAAGTTGACCATTATTAGGGAGGGAGATGCAAAGAGATAAGGGGCGGGGAGGGAACAAACATCTCGTACAGTATATTAGACTTCGGTGCGGATGTAAGTATAAAATGCTCCACAAGTCCTGTAATTGAGAAAATCCATCAAATGTCCTGACAGCTGTTCCAGCATTTCCAGAAGCGATAAAACTTGAATTTATTTCACTTCTGGAAAGGGGGCAGTATCACCTTCTGGCGGCTTTAATGAAATGCCATAAAATTCGAGGAAAAACTGTGCTGTAAAGTAATAAAAAAGGGCAGTTGGCAGCGGGTTGTTTGCTGAAACACTGTCAGAGGGGACGTGGCGGGGCGGACCCGCTCCCGACGGCTACAGCACCCAACCTGCGGGCCCCAGGGGACGCGC
>NW_009230747.1:0-5128 GCF_000690835.1 Fulmarus glacialis
GGTGCTGCTGACCACACTGATGCAGCCCAGCCTGAGCCCCAGGAGGTTCCAGAAACCGCAAACACAGAGACGCGTGGCCTTGGAGCTGCAGAGAATGCATCTGCTAGCTCAAAGGGAGAAAAAGGCAGTAGTTTAAAGGGAACAAAAATACCCGTACTTCGAGATCCCCCTGAAGCTGACTGCAGAAGTAGCCCTGGTGACCTCGTTCAGTAGCCCTTGTGTCCTCGTTCATCAGGAGGTAATAGACAAAACTGTGACAGAAGAGAAGCAGATGTACCTAGAAGCTGGTGTGGAATATAAAGCCCCTCTTTCTGCTTTGCATACCAAGAACCATCTGTCAGCAATAGAGGGTTTCAGAGGTCACAATGAAGGGACATCCAAAAATTACCTAACCAGCATACAAAAGCTTCGAGAGAGCAAGGAGCAGATGGCTGTAGTTTCTGAGCCCATCCTGAATGCGAGGAGGGACACCGAGCTGGCGCTGCACCAGTTCTTGCTCCACACCTCCAAAAGCCAACCCATCTGTCTATCCCAGGCCTCTGGCAGGAGCACGCCGGCAGGTGCCGTGGGCTTGGAGTGGTTTCCAGACTTGTATCCTAATTATGATGGGCTGAGTATTTTTCCAGGGAAGCCTTTCCAAGAAGGTGTGGGGATCACAACGAAGACACCAAAGGGCAATGTCTCAGAGGGGCAGCAAGGTAACATGAGAAATGAAAGTTTCTGCTGCTGAGATTTACTGCGCTGTCAGGCTAAACCGTCTGATGTGAATGGGAGAGGAGGGGTAGGAAACGCTAAGCTGCTGGGCTTGTGCAGAAAGTGATCCAGAAAGGATCCAAGGAGGTTAACTGTCCAACCCTCCAGCCTGCAAAACCAGTGGTTTACATTTCTATTTAGGTTTAAGACAGGCTTTTGCATGTTTGGGCTGGTGGAGCCAACTCACTTTGTGGGAGAGACAATTTGCTCTTCCTTTCTGAGCAGTCAGGCCCAAGTCTCTCGCAGCTGTACCAGATACCAGCTCCGTGCTCACCACCCAGCGCAGGGAGCACCACGCGCTTTGCCCTCACTTCCCTGCCTTTGACCGCTCTGATGTCTCGTCGCACAGGTCCCCTCTCAGAGAGGCGTCTGATGGATGTAAGGCTGGGGGAGCTGCCCACCTGGCTGGCCACCTGCAAGTTATCTCCCCAGGGGCTGCTCAGAGGAGTGCGGAAAGGTAAGGCTAAATTCCCAGCTCTTGGGGCAGAATTGTCCCGCTTACCTGATTTACTCGCTGCAGCCTGGTCCAAGTGGCCAGTCTGGCTCTTTATAAAGAAGTAAATAGACCCAAGCATTTGGCTTTGGAAAGTTACGTGAAAACCAGTGAACTCAGTAAGACCTGCGCATGATTTGACCCTTGCATTTCTGTTCCAACAGCCTGGAGCAGCTATTATGACAAATACATCAATGTGAAGAGGGGCGGACCAGCCGGGGTCTCCATGCTGCTGGCTGGATACTGCCTCCTCAGCTATGGCTGGAACTATCAGCACATCAGTAAGATTTCCTTCTTGGTATCTGTCTTATTTCAGGCAATTCCCCCTTTTGCAGCAGGTGGAAAGTCTATTTGCCATTCAGGCTCTGAAACAGTTTAAATACTTCACAGTTAAGACTAATATCAGAGCCCCGAGAACAGTATTTTGACCTGGCTTGGGTAGGCAGAGGAATTTAGTTAAAGTGGGTGATAACAGTTGCTGATTCACAGCTTCTCCCTGGAGAGTGCCAGGAACCGTCAGAAGCACTTTTAAACCCTGCACGAAGCAGAGGGAGGAGATACTCCAACACTAAGCACCCATTCCCTGGCTTTACTCATAACTGACAAGGGATTTACTGGTGTTTGTGTAGTTTCCCCAGCAGGACTTGCTCTCCTGCGCAGCTCTACAGCACATTAAAAGAGAAGGCTGCAGTCAGTCTCCTGCTTATCACTGCTGGGCAAAGCACACTCATGTAGTCCCCGAGCACAGCACTGTGCTAACACTCTTCTGGTTTTTTCCCTGTAGAGTGTCATCGCTGGCGTAAATACCACTGAAGCAGCTGGAGCAGTACCAAAGGAAGAGTCGCAAATATTTGATTGGGAGTCAGCAGAAGTGCTCAGGACCAGTGTCCCAACAGGAATTCAAATCAGCAGAGGCCCATTTACTGTCAGAGACAGGTTCTTTAATTGTTGAGGGGGCTGCTTTTCTGTTACCCTCCTGCAGACAGGTGACACTGACAGTAACAGCCTGTGGTCACTGCTCTGTGGTTCAGGCAGCATTTAGTACTGAAAGAAGAAAGTGTTAGAGCCGCCCCTCGGAGATCTGTATGCAGTAGAGCTCCTATAGTCTGCAGGAGCCCGAATCTCTCACTTTGGGACACCAGACACAGGACAACTCCTTGACCTAGGCTGATAATATAGATTTATTGACGTGTACATTGTAGTCTGAGTGTTTGGCAGTAAGGTTTGCGATGGGTTGTGGCAGGGTGGCATTAGGCCAGACTAACCATTCCCTTTAAGTTAGCAGAGTTGTGCCCAGCACAGCCCATCTTTCAACTTACCCCTCTCCACAGCGAGCAGGATGGGGTTTGCTACTGACTGGCAGGAGAAGGGTGGTCCCTGCAGGACCCCTTCCACAAAGGGCCCCCAGCCACTGCTCCGCTGTCAGCGCAGCGCTGGTGGGACTGCCCGGGCTCTGAGGGAAGGATCTTTGTGAAGGCTTTAAAGCAGCAGCAGCGCTCAGACCGCAGCGCCCTATTTCTGGAGGAAGAAAATCCATTGGATTAACTGTTGTGCCCGAAGGGCAAACCGATGTCTGCATCAGACAAATGAGGACAGTTACGAGAGTGCTAGTTGTAGCCTGCCATCACCAAACATGTCTGGAAAAGGGTTGGTCATGTTACAGGCATGAAGGGCAAAACAAAAAAAGCCAAGAAAAAAAGGAAATCTGAACTCTTTATTCAAAGAGCGGTGCAGTAGTACTGTGTCAGAGGTGTTTCACCAAAAACTCCCTCTTCCCAGCAATAAAAGCTTTTGTGAATTTTCCTTTCCTGCTTGGTACTGTGTGTTCTCAAACATGGTGCTTCTTGCCCCGCTTCATGGGGGATTAGCACACCCACGCCTTCCTCTGCCCAGGACCCCAGCACAAGCCGGTCCCACACCCCTTCAAACCTGGGATTGCGTAGTGCGCGCTCCTGCGGCCCCAGCCCACGTGCAGCCATCTTCACAGGAGGGAACAGAGGCAGCTGTGAAGAGTCCAATTTTAGTTGCATTGGGGAAGCTGTGATTTCTCTGCTGCTTGTGCAAAGAGCTGTGAGAGCCAGTGCTGAGCAAAACCAACTGGCTTTTCTAGTCCTGCAGCTGCCCTAGTAGCCGTCTTGCTGGCTCCATTGCGCTTTACGGTGTCCTCCTCGTACAGTCCATGCGGGAGCATTCGAGTCACTTCCCCAGCAGGGTTTCCAGCCGAGTCTTCCCACACTTACTGAGGGGACAGGGAGAGGCAGGCATCAGTTTTGTGCTGGATCAACCCAATGCCATTTACCACATGTTCATTTTGACATTGTTTCCCAGCGACTGGGCTAACGGAGCCATGCCTTGTTCCAGCTCAGCTATCACCTGCAAGCTGCATCCAGAGACCAAGCAAGCTGCATCCCGAGACCTCCAACTGCAACAAACCTCCGACCAGAGGGACGCGAGGGCTCGCTGCTGCTCTCCAGGGCTATGCCACTGCATGCCAAGTGTTTATTACCACAGAATTCCCTTCACTTGCAGTCAGATTATTTCAATCCAAGTATAGCCTCCTTCCCTCCAGTTCACACCCCAGCTGCCTGGGGGGGGGCAGGCTCCAGGGCCAAGAAATACAGCCCAGGGAGAAGACAGACATCTCGAGTCAAGGGAGCTGTTTTGAGAGCGCTGTGGGAGTCCCTGTGCCACATGCTGCCCCTCGCCATAGCGCTTTACCCTCCCTCCAAGGCAAGACCGTTGCTCCCAGGCCTCCCAGTCCCAAAAACACTCACCTTGAAGCAGATGCCTCGTTCAAGAAGGCTCTGTGTGCCCGGGGGGCAGTTACTGGTGTCCCACAGCTGCGCTGTCAGGTGCTGGGTAGTGCCAGTGACTGGTAGAGGGGGCTCCATGGGTGGCACATCCTTGCATCCACTCTCCCCGCTGGCAGTCAGATCCAGCCGTGCCAGCCCCCAAGGACAGCCAGCTCCCTGGGGGGGACATGGGGCAGGAGGGGCAGTTGGCAGCTGCTGTCCCACAAGAGCTGGGGCAGAAGCAAGGGAAGCAAGAGCTGTGCAGCTTGTGCATCACCCTGATGGTCGGAGGCACAGACCAAAAGGGTTTTGACTCAAGAGGGAATGGCATAGGACCTTCCCAGCATCACCTTGGATGGATCCGTGCTGCTCGTCATCATCCCGGCCTTGAGGCTGGAGGGGGACACAGAGGACAGGCAAGTTACTCCCTGAGACATGGCAAGCAGTACCCCCAGATCCCCCCATGGCTCCCACGGCCCCTCAGGGCTGTCCCAGGGCTCAGGCAGCTGGTACAGGGCTGTCCCCTGCCCACCCACTGCAAACCCTGCAGTCACCAGCTCAGGTTGGACATGAGGAGAGACCAGAGGGGTCCAGTTAGTTCAGACAAGGACCTAAAGCACCCTTGTCCTTGACCCAGACACTGCAAGGGCCAGGTCCACCTCAGAGAGGGGGCTGTCCCCCACTGTCCCAGGCCAGCTGTGTGCTGAGCTCCCCCCCAGCCTGCCCCGTACGTACTGCATGAATTTGCACTTGGGTCCTTCTGGGCAGAAGCCGACGAGGTAGTTGGCACACATCACCCTCCGCGTGTGCTTGTACTTGCACAGGGGACCTGCCGCGCAGAGGAGAGGTTCCTGTTTGTGGGGACACAGTACCACACCCCCTGCCCTGCAGGGATTTCGGGAGCCCAGCTTTCCCCAGCAGTCCCGTTCCCCTTCAGCTCTATGGGGCCTTTGCTGCCCCAAGCCCAAATCCCCACCGGGCACCCAGTCCCACTCTCAGGCAGTCCCCAGACTGTGGTTCACCCCACTCTGGCTCAGTCCCCTCAGAGGTGGCAGGAAATTGGGCCAGCAATGGGGTCTGGGCCCCCTGT
>NW_009230747.1:5199-5506 GCF_000690835.1 Fulmarus glacialis
TGTGCGGGCCCCCCTGGCTCCGGTGGGCGGGGAACACGGGCAGCCCCTGCTCACCCCGGCACCCATCCCGGCAGCTCACCGTGCCTGCAGAAACCGCGGTCGTACCAGGGACAGCCCATGGTGCTGGCGGTGGCATCAATGTGCAGGAAGGGACAGTCCTTGTTGCTGCACTCACCTGCGGGAGCAAGGGGTGGGACGGGTGGGTCAACAGTCGCTCAAGCCAAATGCAGTGGAAAGTGCTCAAGGATGGGCTGGGTGGGAGGAACAGAAGTGCCCCGGGAGCACCCATGCTTGGCCCCGGGGAATG
>NW_009230748.1:0-1574 GCF_000690835.1 Fulmarus glacialis
TAGGCAGCAGCCTAAAAAACACATGCCAATTATTTGAACAAAAGCGGATACGCTGTGCCTGAGTGCTCCTGACAACATCCCATCTTCTGGGAGACTCCAGCATGTTAAAAAAGTAAAGAGAAAGATGGAGAAAAGAAACATCATAAAAATCAGTAGCGAGTGTCATCTCTTGTTTGTTAAGCGGGAACACACATTAAGTTAGAACAGCTCTTCCCTAAGAGATTCACATTCACAGCTCTGACCAAGGTTCCAGAACCAGATGGTTTTTACCCTTGATCCCACTCTAAGTGCAGAGGACAACCAGAGTTTATCAGAGAACAATAGCTTACTTTCAGCTAAATGTTTAACATGAGATAGAAAACATTATTATGGGTAGCTGAGAAATCATTCTTGTAATGATTCTTTCACATAATTTTGGTTAGTAGAGAAAACTCACTGAACTTGTTTGCTTTTCTTTAGGTTAGCATAGGTCCTACAGCTCACATAAGGCAGAGAAGTTTATAGCATGTATAGCTATTCTCCCTAGGAGTAATCCCCTTTTAATCTCAAAGTGAAGCAAATTTTCTCCAAGGTATAGTTAAATCTTTGCAAGAGGGAATTCCTTAGCTTTAAATTTGGTGTAAATTTAACTATTTATAAGGCTTAACAGTATTGATTACTTCAGGCAGGAAATAGTGAAGGATTTCACTTTTAAAGCTGCCCCTGCTGTTTGCGTAAGCTGCTAATTTAACCTTGGAGCAAAAAGTACATGCTTTTTCAGTACACACCTTAGAAAATGCCTGTTGACTTCATGTGACAAATACCTTCCCTCTTTATCCGATCTGAAACTTCAAGAATAAAATAAACACAGTTTTATGTGAAAACTTGACTTCAGTTTAATATCAGTTCCTTTGTATGCAATAATAGATTCTTCCTTGCTTGCGTGTTTCGTTTAGCTAAGTCTTGCTGAAAATTCACACCTTCGCTTGTGATGGAAACAGGTGATTTGGCAGTATCGTGGATTTCTGTTACAGGTACTTCCTGGCAAAATTCTTCTGCCATGGTTTTGGTGTAAATTATAATGCCATGCCAGATGTCATTTTGTTCTTGTGTTGTTATGAAACATTCATGTCAACTTAATAAACATACTGCATTATGGCATACACAGCTTAGTATTCACAATAACTTTGAAACTGAACATAGGATAAAAAAATTAGTTACAATACGGTAAAAACAGTTGGTTACAGCTAAGCTTGCACCTGTAAGGTACTGTACATTCTGGTTTCAGTGCAACAAAGTGTAGAAGCTGTAGTTCAGTTTTCATTATTATTAGACCTGTGCAATACTGGATCACTTAGAAGTTAAAATCTCCTCTTGATGAGGTGTAAGCAAATTTCTTTTGATTGAGCCAGAACTTACAATCTGATATTTATGACAGTTTTTATGCTTTATGGGGGAGGAAACAGTACATGATCCATCACAGAATCTGCTAGGTCAAATTGCTCATCTGAAATTTATTCATAAAACAAATTAGAAGAACAACTTCACATAGTTTCACTGCTTTGTATCATGTAGCTACAGCATTTCTAAACTAG
>NW_009230749.1:0-74285 GCF_000690835.1 Fulmarus glacialis
CTTGGCCTTGTTAAACCTCATACAATTGTTAAAAAAGAGTTGGAAAGGTTTATTAAGCATCAGATGTACAGAATTGAGATGATGACCACAGATGTGATGGACTTAGGGTGCAGTTTCACTATCAATCTGCTTTTTCACAGAGCTGCCACCAGAAGGAGCAGTTCTGTATCTGGCTGTTTCCTGCCACTGAGTTTGTTGGTTTGGATTTAGCAGTCATGTCATCACAGAATGAATCTGTTCCATGAACTGATCTGGTCCAAAACCCCACTATCTGCACTGAGCTTTTCAGTGAAAACAATCTGGCCCTGAGATCTACACTTTCTTGTGTCACAGAGATCCCCCTTTGGGATTACTGAAATTCCAAGCTTCACCTGCTAGGTAGAGTGCAGTGAAGTGCTATAGCCAAGATGCCAAAAGGAGCATCTGCTTGCCTGTTCCTTCTGAGTCATCTCTTTCATCAGCAAAGTTCACTCCTAGATTGAATTCAGTTGGTGTGAAACTAGGCTTGGTGTTAGCCACTGTATATGCTGAACTTCATATCCCATACAAACAATATCAGTAAATCATGTAAATCAAGATGAATACTTGAAAGAAACATGTTTGCAAGGCTAACGTATGTACCTCACTATTCACTCTTGCCAATTGACTGTTAGGTCTAGTTTCATGAATGTAAATGATAATGCATTCAGGTGAACTCTGGTTTAAGGAGATTTTGTGTTTATAATCAAAGATATATGATAGTTTTACAAATGTAGGAATGGATACTGTTATACAAGGAAATTTGCCTCAGGACATTCCTTTTAATATTTAATGATTTTTGAGAAAATAATTTTTAAGGGATGAAATATTAGAAATCATTTGTCCTCTGCTGCTTAAATTTTATAGACTTACCTTTGTCTTACGAACTTAATTGAAGAGGAAAAGATAACATTATTCTTACAGTAAAGAGAGAACTTTTTTACTTACAGTAAAATTCCTAAAAGAAAGCTATGAGCTGAAGCATGAAGCTATGGCAAAATGTTTTGGTTTATTTTACTGATATATAGACTGTCTTACCTTACAATAATTGAATCTTACAGAACTTGGTATTTTAAAATCTTAAAAGCTCCAACATACGGAATCTCTTGGGTAAAACATAAAAGGCTCATTATTTAAATATCTGAAAAACAGTCACTTGAGATAAATTGTTTGCCAGAACCAATAAATTCTATGCAAGTAACACTTTGTAAATTTACCTTGTCTTGTGCTTGGAAGCAATTGAATATTTTTTCACTTGCTAAGATGGACTTCAGTTGAGCTCATTTTGCTTTTACTTTCTGTCCAAACAAGAGAGGAGTGATTCTAATGCATAAAGTAGAAGTTTATGGCCAAAGATGCCCGGATTTGTAGACTACTGAGGGAACTGTGGAACAGGACAAGAGCACAAACCTGTTGTGAGTAGGCTTGAATTAATTAAAGAGCTGAAGCTCCACTGGAAAGGTTCTTAGAGGCTCACAAATTGATGAAGTTTTAAAAGCAGTGTGTTACATAAAACAGCCAGTCCATTTAGCCAGGGTGTTATCAGTAGTGTATTACTTTCTTGACTGTCTCTGTCATCTGATATTGTGTGCAAGTTGGCTTTTATTCAGGTAAAACCAGGAAAAATGCAGGAGGGCAAATCTTTTTTATATGTACACACACACACATGTATGTAAACAAACACACACAGACCTAGTTATAAAACCATGTATCTCTGGATTACGTTGCTGATTATACTTCAGGCAACAACCTAAGTCTTTTCCAAGATGAGACCAGTACGAATGAGATGCCTTTTTTTAACAGCATTACCTCTGAGTGAGCATAAAATGCTGACATAGTAGTCTGCACTGAATGTGTTGGTTTGTAGATGAAATTTTAAGGAACTGAGTTTTTCTTGTAACGTTAATTAAAGTACGAGGACTGAATTTTCCTGACAGCTTTCATCTGTGGAAATTATTCCTTCTTTCTAAGCTCAGAATATCCAGAACTTATTAAAGACATGCATGCAACAAAGCTTATCTCCTTGAGACTGTGTTTTGAGAGGATGAAGTTAGGTATTTAGAATATTGAATTATTTTGTAATGTATTATTACTGTCTGATATTTGCATGTAAGAGGAGAATGTTATGCTGCTTTGGTTTAGTAATGATCCAGTAGGGTATTTTTAATTACTTTAACAGCTTACACAACCCAGAATACCTGCATTCATGTATGCTAATTTATGAATTTGCTATTTAAATAATTGCTCCTACTTTACTTAAAGTGCTTCTGTAGAATGATTTTGTTTGATACAGGCTAGGGGAAAAGCTGATTCCCCCCTCTATTTTTAGCATAAATATTTGGTTTGGAGCTGCTAAAATTAAAGTACAATATAAATAGTAGATGTCTTTTTCAGGTTACTGATTCCATTAATTGGTTTGTAAACTAGGCATCATTATTAGAGATTTATGTAACTCGGGGTTCTTGCAGCCTTCTGTGTGAATCTTTCCTTTCCTCTCCTTTGAATTCAAATTTATTGTTACTGAGTTTCCTGATGACCAAGCCTACCCATATTTTTTTTTCCATTCAGAAGAACATGCTTTCACTTGCAAAACAGAGGAGGATGACTCCTAACATGTTCTTTGGAGTTATGAGGACAGACTTTCCTCAGATTTGCTGTATGACCAAATGCAAAATATTTAATTTTGCTGAATGAGTTACGTAAAAGACTTCATAATCTGCTTAAAATTGGATAAAGCTCAGTGTAGAATAAGTAACTTCCTAGCAGATTTTTAAATGCTGGAATTGTTTCGTGTTCCTTAACAGGTAGCTGAAAATATTCTCTACGCTCAGAGTGTATTTACCATACTAGATACCATCAAAAATAGAACGGTTCAGTATGGGCTTTGTAGTCTGAATAGTTGAGCTACAATTATTCCGAAGTTCTAAGTAACAGGTATATAAGACGTAGTCTGCTCATACTTTTCCTTCCGCGAGAACGTTTTTGTTCCTAGCTTAGGCAATGAGTGAATACGGTTGTGAACTTCTCTCTTGGCTGAAAAGCTGCATCTTACATACTCGTCCAGTTATTTTGTGGAACCTTAGTCTTTCAGGACTCTCTAACTAACATATCTCCAGTACTAAATTTAATGTAGACACCTGAGTTGATGAGAGATATGCAAACTCGCATCCATCAGAGAAGACCTTTTTGAGTTTATTTTTCTTAATTAGCAGCTGTGAACTGCTTCCTTAAAAATATAGTAAATATTTTAAACCCATATAAAATAGTGTACTATATTGTACTTTCATACCTTAAATCAATTTTATGAAGCATTGGCCATTTCTCCATTTACAGTTCAATGTGCTTTTGAGACCTGTATGGTTCAGAATTGATTCTTTGTGAGCAAAGACCGTTTTCCTAGTATTAGAGCAGCTATTTTTTCTAGTGTTTTTCAGACATACTCAGTTAGAACAACTGAAGTTATAATTTGAGTTAAAAGGATTGTTGTCCTTGAATTCATGAATAAAAGAGGTACACAGACACTAATTTCATGGGTGAAAAAGCTTTACTGCTCATTATCTCTTTTCAGGTTGTAGTAGTATAAGAAATGAAGCACTGTAATTGAAGTCAATCAAGGAGAAAAGAAATCATCCTCACAGAATTGCAGAAGTGAAGCTGGTTTTAGCCCTTGATCAGTGTGGATGTTTAGATCCATGTGTTCAGGGCTACTGATTACAGAGGTGTTCTTTTTACACATCAGCAAGCTTATTTTACTCCTTTTGTTGTATATTGACTGAGCTCTCTAAAGTGCAAAGGATTTAAGAGCCTCAAAGACTATGAACCTTTTATTTGCACAGGAAAACAATCTATTGAGCCAGCAAAATGTGAGTGTGTTGTAAAGAGAGTTGCCTGTTATACAGGTTAGAACTCTTTAAGAAGTACTGGGTTTGTGCTGTGTAACCTATTTTTTCTGTAATATGAACATAAGTAACACATTTCATAGAAAATAATATTTTAAATGTTGTAAATAAATGTGGAGACAAAGAAGTAGGTGGGACAAGGAGCATTGATCTGTTTCCTTCTAGAGCAAAATAGGTTTAAATACAGTTTCTCAATTCTGTGTAAGCAGCACAGCTGGATAATTTTCTATATATATTTGACAGAAAGAATGAATATTTTGTTGTAATAGTGCTTCATCTGTGTGGTATGTGTCTGTATAGAATGCTAAATTCTATATGTTTGATGTTCATGCGTGTAACTTAATTGATAGTACAGTTCATTGCTATGATATGAAGAGGGAATGGAGTGATTAAATATTTACCAAAGTCTGCATTTGAGTTGAGTTGTGAAGATGTCCAGAGATTCTTGTTTTATTTTGGCTTACTTGATTTTTAATCTGTATTTAATAAAAGGAATTAGGGAGCTCCTGCAATAGTTTGGTAAAAGGAGACGGGTTAAGCAAGGCCATTGGTGTTTTTTCCCAAATAGCAATTATCCTGAAGCATATAATTTTATTTGGCTTATGCTAAAGTCCTTTGGTGTGATCGTCATAACTTGGGTTCATATCAAGCCCTTACAAAACAGTAGTTTGTGGTAGGTTGTTACATAATCGAAAGGAAGTTTCAGGGAAACTTTTTGGTTTTTTACTTGGTGCTTTATGTATTTGATGAATAAAGTGTGTATGAACAAGATGACATACTCTCATTCCAAAGGTTAATGTGTCTTAATGTGCTTTTTCATAGCTATGAGTTTGGAGCTATTGTATATATGGAAGCAAAGTTCTTTAGGAATTCACCTTATTGCCTGGTTTCATGTGCAGGCCGCTGTCAGTCTTGTAGTACTTCTCTTCCAGACCTAAAATTACATAGAGATTTTGCTGTTAATGTTGAATGCATGAATTATTACATGTATTACAGCTGGATTGCAGCTGTGGTTGAGTAATATGGCTTTCCTACAGCTGGTTCTGGAAGGCAACCGATAGTAAAGAGAAATTGATTTATAACTTTGTTTTCTAAGATGAGGGGACTCTATGGTTATGGCTCACCATTAGAGCAAATTGGTAGTATTCCAGTTTTGCTTTGTATTTGCTGTGATAGGAGGTACAAATTACGTTTCGAAGGGCAAAATTTCAGAAAGGAGAATACACTTGCAGTGAGTATTCTTTGGTTATAAAGGACCCAGTTCTGCCACCTCTCCCATCACTAATGGGGGGCTCACGCCGTTGTCATTTTTCGTTTTAGATTCTATCTCATTCCAGAGATTTTCTTTGCTTCTGTCAGGTAATTGCATGTGCTAAGAGCTGTTCTAAACCGCTTTGCTAAATGATTGTTTCTACAGTTGAATTATCAAAGTGATAAATCAATCACCAATTTTTTCCTTTTTCCAGTTTAATACCACCTGACTGCCTCATCACCCAGCAGTTTGATGGAAAACAAAGAAAATGAGTCTTTAGGACAAACTGCTTTTTCGGTATATTACTGTATTTTTTTTTCATATGATGTTTTCACTGAATTATATCCTAAAATTATATCTTTTTAATACAAAATATAAAAAAAAATTCAATTAAACATTCAGATTTTAAAAAATACCCAGATTTTGTAATATGTGTTCCATAGGCTTTTGGTTTGGGCATAGTCTCAGATTTAGTGAACGTGCATTTTTCTATAGTCACTTTTC
The DNA here is from genome assembly GCF_000690835.1 of Fulmarus glacialis. Classification (NCBI taxonomy): domain Eukaryota; kingdom Metazoa; phylum Chordata; class Aves; order Procellariiformes; family Procellariidae; genus Fulmarus; species Fulmarus glacialis. The sequence goes on from NW_009230749.1 coordinate 5,674, forward strand.
AGAAAAGTGGTGCACTTGAAAATGTAGGTTGTGTCTTCCTAAGACTCTGCAACAAAGTGCTTTTATTTCTTTTTTTTGTAATTTATCTTAAATATTACCTGCTGGTAATCTTCATTCTGATAAAATTTGAGAGACAGTCATTTTTGCCAGTGTCTCTTCCCTTGCCTTCAGTCACTCACCAATCACAAAAAATCCCTGCCATTTACTTCCCTCAGCAGTCACTTGCAAACTGGTGATGGAGAGGATGTGGGAAAGAGGTAAAGATGTGGGAACAGTGTGTCAAGAGTTGAGTACACCTAAAGGTGGTTAAAGGGAAGGGGAAGGCTCAGCAACCTAAGGCACTGAAGTATCATAACTGTTTTTTGTGTTGTCTGAGCTCACTGGCATAGAAGGGGTAAGGATCCTTGGATATTTGGGAATACAACTGGGGTTTTGAAGAGGCTGACAGGTACCCTCTTTTTACAATGGATTTTGTATGTAGAAGCCTGTGAAATAAGCAAGATATCTGTATGTTTTCTGTGGGAGAGGAGCTTTATTTATACAATCTTCCTATGCTTCGTCAAACTTCAGCTCCTTTCTGGAGGAAGGCTTGTCAGAGGGAGGCTGTGCCTTTCTGCTCCCTCCCTGGCACGGCCAGGAGCTGCTACATCTACAATTGCTAGAAACTAAAAGGTAGAATGGAAATACTGAAATACAACATTCAGATAATATTATTAACAACTTTCACAATCTGAATCTGTTCAACAGTACAAAGAAGCTCTGGTTCTAAAACAAGAAAATTATTTCCTATTCAGTTTCTTAACAGATGGTGGATACATGTACCGACAACTTAGTAGTACTCACCTGAGAGACAACTGTGTTGTCTGCTTTTACTGAATTTCAATTTGCATTTCATCTTTATTTCCTAGAATAAAATAACTAAGTAACTCTGTTTCTCATTTATTCTTACTAGAACACACCCCTTTTAGAAAACATCCCATATAATGGAATAGTTTTATTTTTGGTTGTAGTTTCAAATAAAGTTAACTTTTAGTAAGAAGGAGGAGGGTATTTGACATTGTGGTTAACATAGTTTTACAGTCTTGAATATTATTATCAATGCATATTGCTTACTTTTTGTAATCTTGTGTCTGTGCTAGTAATCTGAATCTGAGAAATATGATTACTCAGGCACTCAGTGATGGTTATTCAGGTCTATCATTGTTTCACTAAGTTGTTAAATGTATTAAGTTGAATATGTTTTATTCTCTAGAAGTAAAAAGCAAGAATTCCATTATGTGACATTCTGCTATACATGGTATTACAAATGCAAGGTATACAGATGACTTTCTCATATAAGTCCAAATTCTAATGAGAAAGCTTTTCTCAGTGTGGGAGGGGGAAAGATGCACCTCCAGTTGCACTCCCTTAACAGCTGCTTTCTGTTGACTTCAGATTGCATTACTGTCTTCAGTCTCTGTATTTTTTCCCTGAATGAGAAGTTGGCTGATCGATTCCCTGTAACTAGAGATCCACTTAAGAATCCTTTGCACACAGATAAGAAAATTGAAAGGATTTCAGTTAACTTTTCTGAGTCTTCCTTGGCTAAGAATGCTTCTGCATTCAGTCTTTTGAATTTAAAGCCTTCTTACGTGTGGATCATGACAGGAGATTACCCTACTCTAAAATGACTTTTTTTAACTTTAAAAATTACAGAACTTTTTCTAGGTTTGCTTCTTGTTTAGTCTGGTTTTTTGCCCTATCGTATAAAGTTGACAATGGATTCTTCTGTACAGTATCAATTAAAGTAGGTGGCTCACCCTGTGGGTATCCACTCTACTGAAATGCTATACATCGTCATTCAAATCGGTTTCTTCCTCATTTCATTTTTTGGTAGAGGTGTTTCTAGAAGGAATCTTCTGCTTCTTAGGTGTTCAGTAAGACTTGCCTGAGAATTTTAAGTGTAAATACTTTAGTATAAGTGGTAGTAAGGTAGTGCTCAAATATTTTTCTGTGTGTTATATGGGGGTTTTGGTTCCTTTTGAATTTCCTTTGGGATACTTGAACATAGTTTCAGAAAGAACAGCAATTGTCTTCCCAGACTGTGTTCATAAACCTTACTCCTTGCTATTGTTGCAAAGCAATCTGACTGTCAATCTAGTGTGCAAACTTTTTTTTTCTTTTTTTTTTTTTTTTTTTTTTGAGAGAGAGTAGTAAATGTTGAACAAGGGTACTTGTCTCCTGAGGGGGAATAGCTTCCTCTCGCTTGTCATCTACAGTTGAAGAAAATGTGGGTATCCTCTGTTGGATTAGGGAGAGAAAATATCCTTTGTAAAAGAAAGGTACCTGTGTGAATACTTCTCTTAAAAGCCCAAAGGTATCTGGAAATAGGCATCTAATATTTAACATGGATCTAAGCAACTGCTTATGTGATTTTTAGCTCACACCTCGAAGGCATCAATGTGAAAATAGGCTGTTCCTTTCCCGTCCAGCAGTGAATGTAAAACATCACGACGTGTATGTTGGACTGAGGTAACAGAAAACTCACCTGCTCTCTAGATGCTAAATGAAACACGGGAAACTTTGACACAAAATTTCACTAAATGATGTTTATTTTGAATGTCAATGCATATACAGCTTTGTCCTAATCTCTAACTTTCATTTTCAGACCTGGACAAAAGGAATTCTGCAACCTTCTGGGGGAATATGCTGGGTGCCTGTTTTGGCTGTCTGGCAGTTCATTAGCTCTCTTTTCAGGAGATATGAGCAAATTTACTAGAGATTATTATGTAGGGCATAAAAGAAAAAGTGTGTTTTAAAGTTGACTTCTGGTATATTTTCTGTAAACTTAGTTTCTTGAAGGTTTGCAAGATAGCAGTGTCGTTATTTTCTCCATTGCTTGGTAGAGAAATGTAGTCAGCAAAGTAGTCTGTAAATTACACTTATTTGCAAAGATTACAGCTTGGGCAGCGTACATTCATTAGCTAAAGTCTAAAAGCAATTCCATTAAAGAGAAGTAAACATCTTTTGAATGATCAAATGGCATGTAGGATGTCCAAAAAAGGCATTGGGGATCCCTTTACAGAGCCATGGTTAAGGATTTTAAAAGAATCCTGAAAAATATTGTGCAAAAGCACTGCCAAATATTAAGCTGTCATTTTGCTGGAGGGAGACTATTGATGATTGGATTTGGCTAACTGTTGTCAGTGCTTGATAGAACGCAGCAATGCAAACCATGACGTTGGTCTGCTTAGATGTTCAGGGCTTCCAGACAGAACTTCAGGATTTTTAAATTGCAGTTTACACAACTTGTTCTCAGAGTCTTTTAATCTTTCTAAATAGTGGCCTAATTTTAACGACAGTTACAAGTATCTCACCTGTCTGCCATCCACAGAAAACACTATTCAGAAACTGAAGCTGAGGCTAACTGCTCGGTATGGGATTGTAGCATGCCAGGGACTCAGTATGCCAGGTCATGTATCCATAATTCTGGAAACATGCAAAAAGCAAAAGGAACAGTTACATACTAAAAGCACTTGCATAGCCAGCAGTGCTTGCTTGTGTACCTGAAAGCACCGGGAAACCTAACTTCTGAATGATTTTGATGTTTGTAGGCAGCAATGTCTATACTGTAGCTAAGCTGCTTAGGGAGGTGTGGAGTTTATGTAGTTGTGGCATCAGGAAAACAATACCAATGTTGGTTAAATTTGGAAAATGTTAAACCCTTTCTCACAACCAGCTTAGAAAATTCAGATTTTCTACAAACTGCTAACAACACGTCCCATAAGGCTGTCTTCCAGTCTAATAAATAGACTTAAAGCCAAAGGGGAGGTATTTCAGCTTAATTAGACTTAATGCATGTAAACAAGAGAGAGGAGACAAGGAATCTCTCTTTTGTTTCCATTCTGCTGCCTCTAACATGAATAGTTCTGTGATACATTTCTGCATATTAGATCTGACTGAGAGGTCCAACTTTGTTCTTTGCTGAAATTCAAAATGAAATTAAATATACATGTAGTGTCAAAATGGCATTTTTTGCTGAAACATTTCTACTAGCTCTATTATAGAGCTTACTACTTTCAGACTGGGGAAATGTTCAATTTCATTTTGAGCTAAGGTTTGAAAGATTTGCTTCTTTTTGTTATTTAAGACGAAACTTAAATGGTCTATTCTATACTCGCATTATGGTATTATTAGTTAATATTTGTTTTTCACCAGATAGTTTTCAGCTATTATGCTGAAGAAAGCACAGCAGAGGAAGAGAGTGCACACATATAAAACTAGCTTTTGAAAGCTAGTTGATAAATATTTAAGAGCATCTACCAGATTAATGTGCAACCCCTCACTAGGAGATAAATAGGTTCATTTAGCCCCCTTTTTAAGGTTATAAAGCTCATACAGTGATTTTTGCCTCTGTTGATGTCCAGAGTTCTATTGCTAACATTTCATGGAATTCTGTAGTTAAACCACGTTTAATCTCAGAAATGGTACCAAGACTTTCTGCCTTCTGTTTGAAATAGCACTTTGTGCTATTTTGTCCCAATTACTTGATGTCATATTTCTTCCTTCGTTTATAACCTTCATTTCTCCAAATATCTCAATGACTCCTCCACAGTTAAAGGATCAGCCTGTTCTCTTTGTTTACAGCATGTTTCATAAGAATCCTACTAGTAGAAGATGAAAAGCCAGTCAAACACACATGCCATTTAACCTCCTTTTCTTGGCAGTCTCTGCTTCTCAGTTTGTTGATTTATGTGAGAAGAGGGCTATACCTGACACCGCTTACAATTTTGGCTTGGCAGAATCGGGTTGCTAAAAGTTGCTTTCTTGAATTTAGTAGCTACTCGAGTTTGCTGCCAGTGTGCATTCTCAGGGCTCAATATATCTGAAAACAATGTTGTTTATAATGCTGTCTCTCTGAGGAATGTTGACATGGGATGACTATTCCACAAAGGGCTAAATCCCAATGTCCGCGTCTTCTATTCCACACACAGCCACATTTTTGTGCAATTCATCTAATACAGCTTTCAACATTTTGGTGGATTAAGAGGTTGGTGCTCCAGAGTCTTTGTATGGCTGAAGAATTAAATCAATTTTGATCTTATACTCTGCTTTCATTCTGAAGATCTCCAGCTTTGTTGTTTTACAAGACCACAAATTTTGTGTGTCAAGCATTATTTCCTTCTGAGTCAGTTTTGAACACTCAGGGATGTAAGAGTATGTTTATTTCAAGATTTTACAGGATCATAAATGCGGCTGTGACTATCATGGGGGAGAAAGCATAGGAAGTATGGGAGGATTTCTGTAAGAAGCCATTCTCTGTTGAAGATGGGATAAACTCCCAGTGGATATAAAGGAAAGTTTTAGTTGTAGTATACTTTTTGCTTTGTGATTGTTTCGTTTGGAAAATGCATGTTTTTAAAACTTTTATTGCAAATTATTATTTTAATTGTGCTAATAAACGCAGAACTTTGAGGTGCAGTAGCACAGAAACAGTATCAAAAGAGTAATACTGAAAACAGGTTAACTCAGTAAAAGAAAAAGAAAAAAATAGGTGTTCTGTCCTTAAGTAAGACATATGGATGATAGTGTGAGGAAGATTTGAGAATGCACAAGTATCCTTTGTGAGACCACCGTATGAGTCAAAGGTGTCTGTTATTAAGGAGGGAAAACATGATAAACGGTTATGTAGGTAATGAGAAAATTAATTTGGTAATTATTAAGCTGTAAGAAAAATGGAATACTACAACCATGAAATCTTGCTTTTTTCATAAATCAGTATTAAATTCAAATTCAGGTTTTGAGATTTGTGGAGGGACCTACTTGGGAAAAACAACTGGCCACAGAGAAACAGTTTACAATGCCGTTGAACTCCTGTGGATACATATCTGAATTGATCTAGGCTTGCTTCCAGGCAATTCTGACAGCTGCTTCCACTCTTAAAGGGATTTGTGTTCTCTGCAATTAGTGAGTTAAGGTGTGGCAAGAAAATTGTATACATAACCTGCAGAAGAATAATTCTACGTAGTACGTTATACCTATCAGAGCATTAATTATCATATAAACATGCTGAAGAATCAGATTTTTGTCTCAAAAAGATGAAAATACCCAGAAAAATACCATGTAAGAGAAAATTGGTTCAGCCATTTGTGAAGAGCGAAGAATCATATTCACACCATTACAGATTCATGTATTGTGGTTTCTGATCAGTGTAGTTCTTACAGACATCAACAAAAAATCTGTCACTAAAGCTCCTTGCTTTTGTATTTAATACAGATTTCCTACTCTTAGACCCCTATAAATGTAGCTGTCTGTGGCCAGGTGCTGTGGGAAGTTAAGATTGTCCCTGTTGTGGTTACTGCTTTTTCACAGACATTTCCTAAAGGACATCTTAATTGTCATCGTGTTCCAGCCGGACTCTGCATAAGCACCCACACTGTCTTTCTGGTAGCATGTTTGGCCATGGACGGTTTTAGATCCTGAAAGTCTGTTCCTGCTCACTTGCTATGTATAGTTGAATAAATGACTGTCCTATGAATTACCTAATTACTTGTTCTGTGGGGCACAGGGAGGAAATTCCCTGAAAATGGTAAATTGCCTCAGGCTGGTTAATGGTTGTTTGGGGGTAGAGGGGGGGCAGGCAGAGGAGAAGGGTTGGTTGTTGGTTTGTGGGTTGATTCCTGTTTGCGTTGAAACAGACTTTGGGGGGGGGGAAGAAAAATATGTAGTCTTGCTTTAAGAAATGCCTAGTGATGGTGAGGATACCACAGTCATTGCTCAGCTATTACCTTCACTGTTAAAAATTTAAACTTAACATCTTTTCCAAATTTGTTTAGCTTTGCTGTCTCATTACGTTTTTGGCTGATAGATGTCTGCTCTCTATTGATCTTTATGAAATACATAAAAATTCTGCATCATTGCATTTGAAACATTCTAGTTGTATCTTCACCTTCAAAAAGATTGCAGTGGGAACAATACAAGTGTTGTATGCTTAGCCTGGAAAAGGAGTCAGTGGAAAGAGGGCCATTGTTACTGCGGACAGTCATCCTTGCCCTACATAACAAATGTCATGCTGAATAGCAAACTGAGTTCAGCTACACGTGCATGGCAAGGGAAGAATCTCAAACCACAACAGAGAAGTCGTGATCATTGTGAGCGTTCTGTCTGGGACACTACTGCAGCTCAGGGTACCTGCAGAGTCAGCTTACTTTGTTGTTTCACAATAATGAGCAATGAATGAAAATTAAAGCAATTGGTTTGACGCTGTCTGGAGAGGTGTTCTAGAATTGCTGGTAGAGAAGGAAAAAATACCTAAAAATTAAAAGCATTACTTGGTTTTATTCTGTGCTTTAGAGTGTGAGAGGAAGGAATTGGGGGAAAAAAAGTTAATCCTTTTTCCTCTCTCTCTCCATGTGGTATGAAGTGGTTTGGTTTATTCCTTATTTTTTATAAGTGTAAGTAAGATAAGTGTAATTGGGAATGAGGTTTGGGGTTTGGGCTTTTCTCCAATAAAAATTGTTTTGTCTTTATGATGTTGCTTCTGTCCTTACCTAGCGGCAGGATGAAGAGGGAAATAGTTCTGCAGGAAAGGATCTGGGGTTATGTTGGATAAATCAATGATGTACTGTTGCAAAAAACCTCAGTCATCACTGCAGGATGTGTAAGGACGAGTATAGCTTGTAAAGCACAAGAAATAATCCTTATGCTATAGTCAGCATTTGCAAGGCCTCAGTTGTGCCCAGTTTAGGATTCTGCATTTGAGGAAGAATGTGGATCATCTTGAGGTGAACCAAATGAAATCACTGAAAATGATGAGAGGCCTAGGAAACTGGTCTCCGTTGAGGATTGGAGGAAATGGGGTTAATATGTCATGTGGTAAAGGAGGAAAAGACTTAAAGCATGATAATAGAGTTTAAAGGTGTAAAAGTCTGCTGTGTAATAGCCTGTTCTCAAAAGCAACAGAAGAAAAGAAGCAATGGTTTTCAACTGTGGGATGGGCATAAGGAGGGCGCTGATGGTAAAGATAAACATTGGAATAGTGGGATGAAACTGTGGGATCTTTAGGAACAGATCAAAGAAGCATCTGTCATGAGTGATAGAGGCACAATGGAGTCTGTCCTGAAGCATGTAAGTTGTATGACGGTCTTAAAGACACTTTGGATCCTAATTTACAACTTTATTATTTTTATTATTTAGCATAAATGGTATCAAGTTATTGATTTGGATTAACTAAATCTTTTGGTTCTAAATGGATGTAGTAAGCAATGAATGAAGTTTCTTATTGCTAGGAAATAGCCCTATTTCTACCCGAGATCTTGTGTCTGCCTTGGTGTTCTTTACCTAGGTTGACATATGGAAAGCAGAACATGCAGGATCTCAATCTCTTTTTGTGCCACTGTTGACTGATTGCATCTCTAGGGATTTACTTGCCCGTTTACCTCCATTTGAAGGCAAGTGGGTCTATATGACTTTGTATTTGAATGACTCCTCTGATCACCTTCTGTGTGTGAGTTAGAGATTGACCCTTCTGGTGTTTTGCTGTTGATGCTATCGATTCATTATTCCCCTGGCTGAGGGGCTGGCCAAGAAGACAGAAAACTACTGACCAGATCAGCAAGAGCAAATGCGGCTCAGTGTAAGCGATTAGATGACTAGAGCTTGTTACCCATTTAATGTCTGCCTGGTTCCCATGGCTGGCATTTCCGTCTTCAAATAAAGGTCTCTTGAGGAGCATGCAATTACAGGGGCAGAAGTAAATCCGCACCTTTCTATCATTTTTTCTGTACTGTTCGAAAAAGCAAAGCAAGCAATGCATTGATTTTATAGCATGGAAGTTATTTTATGCACTGGCAGTGACTGAAATACTCTTTTAAACTTAGATCCTACAGAATGTTCTTTACACAGTGAGTGTTTTTACTCGTGGTATATTAACAATTTTTATTTTGTTTTTCATCTGTTCTCTGTGATGCTTTTTCTCAAATACTTTTACTGGCTGTTCAGAATACTAACTGAGCCAGATAATTGTCACAAGTACAACAGCTACGCAATTGCTGTAGAAGGATTGTAGTAGTTTTGAAATGTCGCCAGCATGCTAAATCAGTGTTCCTTTTCACTGGCTGTTGGGAAAGTAAAAAAAAAAAAAAATCCAGTGACTGGAAGAGATGGATGCCTTTTTTTTTAATTATACCTTTGCTATAAAAATGTTTCAGTTTTAATTCAAATGTGTCTTTTATTTTATTCTACTTAGTAAACAGAAATACTTTATGTTCGATTTTAAATATTTTGTGGTTTTTTTAAAGACAACATGGCCATAATGCACTTATTTCATCAGCACAAGGTGAAATGCCCGGATGTAGTCGCTGCTTTTCTCTCATATCTAAAAATATTTCAGATGCATGGAGTATCTGATACAGGATAAAATTCTCTATTTCATACTAGAGTTTCCATTGAATTTTTTAACACACAACCCTAAGTTGTAGATTTCAACTATGAAAGCAATTAAATTTCTGTTATGTATTTTTTTTTTAATCTGAAATCTGTTTCATAGTATCTTTCTTGTGATAGCTGTAGCTTGGAGTCCACTGTGAAAGCAGTAATTTGTCTTTCTTTCAGGGAACTGGAAGACTTGAAATATCAATATTTCTGAGGAAATCTCTAATACCAAATGTATTGTGAGAAGTGGGGAAGGGAAGATGTCTGTTTCTTAATTGTTCCCTTTGCAGACTGGTTTAAAAAGATTATTATGAGCTGAGTGAGTTCTACACAATTAATTGAGACCTTATCAACGGAGAGCAGTTGACAGTGTTTATTATCAAATTGCTAAAAATATTTCCTGTCCTTTGTGTCCCTGAGATAAGAGATGATATTCTGATGCCTGTCTTTTCACAGGACCTGTTGTTCAGTGTGTGCGCTCTCAATATCATCTCCACCATTGTCTGTGCTTTGGCAACAGCAATGTGTTGCATGCAGATGGTTTCTTCTGATCTTCTGCAAATGGTGAGTATGTTTCAGTGACAACACAGGGTATTGTCCAACATGACATATTGTCCTATTCTTTGCTTATAAACTTAAGCCTATTTGTGTGTCTATATGTAGTGTTAGAATGTGTGTGTACACGGGTGTATTTTTTTATCTGCATGCATTTATATAAATATAGCACACAGGTGTATGCCATATGAATAGCTGCTGTGTTTAAAATGTTTACATGTTATATGAGAGGGTTATAATCAGGATTTTGCAATTGGGAGTATGTCATTTTTGTTAATGAGGTTATTAATGAGGTTCAGTTATATATGCATGTTAAATTTTCTGTCATGACATGTTTATTATCTGTAGTTTCCACACTACCCAGAGCAATTACTTAGCTTTGAGATACTTATCTTTCACTGCTTTTCTGGTATGAGAACTATGGAGTATGAGAACTATGAGTTCAAAACTGGAACTTTTCACAGCCCTTGCCAATAACAGTGTTTTCATAAGGAAAACATGTTCAGCTTCAGTGTAGCACTTGTGTTTAAAACAAGAGGGAAAAGGATCATTAGTCTTCTGCATAGCCAGCTGCGTTACAGGATACTGTCTTGTTTTGGTTGGATAAAGACAGCTTTCCTATCCCAAATGAGCACTGTGATTCTCAAGGCTGCAATGTAATGTTGAAACAAAAAAAGAAAAATTTAAAATCCTTTGTATTTTGCAGGCCAGGTATACTGTTTCTAACCCAGCTCTATTACTGGCTAATCTAGGAAATCATCCTCTGTTTTTAATAAGAGAGGGCAAGCGCACAAACCTAGTACCAGTCATTTGTAAATCTCTCGTATTTTGAAAGTTTGCATAGATAGAATACTGGCTCAGCACATTATCTGCAAACCATTTACACAACCGAGGAACGTTGTATAACCTGCCCTGCAGGCATGTGGTTGACTTTAAAGTAAATAAATAAATAAATAAATAAAAATACCCTAGCTGCCATGGATATTGGTTTAAGTGCATGAATTACAGAGATAAGGCTGTCCTTTCTAGACAAGTGTTCCAGTCGCTGGGTTACAAACTTAGTTAAAGAATATCTTCAATCTGTGACCTGGTGTTTACTTCACATAGTAGCAGATATAAGAAGTTAGGTGCATATGTCTATATAATGCCTACAAATGGTACATAAATGCATTTTTTAATGTAGCACTCCATGTATTCATATTGTGTGTGCTTGTAGAGGCTTATGAACAGCGCTTATTTAATAACTTTGTTTTGGATGTCAAACAGAATTGACAAAAATAATCATTTCAGCTGATGACACATTATATTTTAAATGTTAAAGGATTCTTATCGTATTGTAGGTATTCTTTCTTTTCATACACTCCCCCCCCATGATATTTGCTGCAAGAATGCCCATTGACTATAAAGATCTTTTTCCCCTTGCAGTGATGACAGGGGAGGTGAAGTGATCATCACACCTGGCAAGAGCTATCTGTCTAGTGTAACAACGGTAGCAGTGATCCAGAAGTGTAACCATATATATTCCAGGAATCTTAACCTATACTTAATTTTATGGTATTTAGCAGTGTAAGAGCAATAAAAATGTATAGACGCCAATGAACTAAGAACGATATTAAAGTGCTTCTGACGGGCATGTGCAAGAAGCAGTAATCTCAATAGGACGTCAAGTATCTTAAAAGCACATAATTTTTCTCTCTGCCACTTCATTCTTCACTTCCTCCCTAAAATTCTTTCTTTACCACCTGGCAATGCTGCCATTATGTTGATTTCTTTTTGCTTCCTACGCTTTGTGCTTCCAGCTTGCTGTCTCCCTGCTTAGTTGTCCGTGCTCCCACCCTTTCAGCTCCATTGACAAGAATTTTCTTCCCTCTCCACAGAAGAAGGGAATTATATCTTTCTTTCTGCTCGACCCCAGTCTTTTCTTGTTTGTCCTTAAGGTTTTCCCTTTCTTTTTTCAGGTTGCTGAGCCAGATTCCTACCAGGCCTAAGTGAGCGTAACTTCCCTGGGGCTACGCTGACTTAGACCAGCTGAACTCTGACCGAAGATTTCTTTTTCTTCCACTATTTTCAGTCTATTGTCCCATGACCTGCAGTTCCCGTTTGCTCTCCTGCACCCACAAATCTGATTTAATTCCTTTTTTCTTGCTTGTTAATGCTTGATTTGTGCTTTTTCCTTTTACTTTTCTCTAAGGTATGCATCTTCTCCTAGCAGGGTTGTACCATGCTGGAAGTTTAAGATAGCAGCAGCAAGGGATACCGCCCCTATTAGATGACAAGGTTTTAATTATTGTGCTGATTCTTTTACTCTGTTCTTACAGTATTCAAGAGCTACATGGGCTCTCCTGTAGGAAGAGGAGGTATAAAAATATAATTCCTAGCCAGCAAAAGCATTACGCAATGGGGAACATCCTCCTCGGACATCGTTAGATTATCATTAGGTCATCAGTTTTGTGATTCATGTGCTGTGTTAGTGTTCTTGTCTCAGAAATTAATCAGTTAGAATGGTGAATTTTTGCGAATTTCAAATGATTTCATGTTCTCTTCTGGCACGAAGCTGTTCTATGTGCTTCAGGTATTTATTGCCTAGCAACATAGAGCTGGTATATAATGCAGCCTCAAGAAAGTCTGCAACAATGTTTCATGAGTATCTGCTTTCTTGCTAACTTTAGCATATAGTGAGTATCTGATTCGTACAAGCGAACTGACAGTATTTTATTGGAAACTGCTCCCTTCTGATGTATTGATCTTTTAGTAAAAATGCCCTGAAAAATATAAACACAAGCTGTCCAGTAGTAAGTGCAGATTAAATTTTCCCATGAATTTGAAGGGGTTTTTTGGTTAAAAATAATCCCACAAAAGAAACATTTGGTTTCAAGCCTTAAGGAAAAAAATACTGCAAAATATTGCAAACTATTTTTATTCTGTTATACTTTAGTTTCCTTTAGTTTTTACTTTTGTACTATCGTATGGGACACACAAACACATTTTCCTAGGTTGTTCTGTCTTTGAGTTGACTGTTTCAGAAAGTACTCCAAATTTTTCGCCTCACTTTAACCTTCCTCACCCTGTTAAGTATACCCAGTTGCTCAGGTAAAAAAAAAAAAAAAAATCTACCAATTGTACTAACGCTGCAAGAGTAAGTGATACCACAGTTAAAGATTGAAACAGCATTTGTTATGTGTTTCCCTACTTTAGACAGCTTAAGGCTGCACTCTGTTACAGGGCTTCCCTGAATTGTTCTTTCTGTGTACACACCCCTCCAGCAGATAAATGTGAATCAAATCAGATTATATCAAAGTTCTGTAATGTGAAGAAACATCTCTTAATAACCAAGCTGTCACTTCCATGGTATTTCATTTGTTGTCTAAGGCAGTTTCAGTTTGGATCTTGTCTGATGAATGGCTACTGCAAAAATTCACACTGTTTTCTTCAAAAGGTAGCTGCCTGAATTAAACAAAGAAATTCAAGAAAATATGCCCACTGTGGCCAAGCTGAAGCACGAAGTACACCTGCTCCAGTCCTTCTTCCACTCCAGAGATACAATACTTACCTAGAAGTACTGGCACTGATACCATTCAGTGTATTCTGATTTTATCACCATCACTGTTAGTAACTGTTCTTCATGTTATGTGATATCTAAAACAATCTGTTATTTTGTAAAGGAAATAAGATAATGATGACACATGCAAGTGTAACATTTAATTACTGTTTTCACCAGCCATAATGATAATTCAGCGTGTCATTAACTTAGTAGGCTGTAGTTAATATTTCTACTCAAACACCTCAAAGCACCTCTGTATGAGGATAGTATCTTACTGGCATTGTTTAACCCCTTATCCCAGTGAAATAGTAATAAAAAAAACCCTTCAGGATGAAGCTTCAAATTAAGTGAGAATTGATCTTAAGTTATTACATGATTTTTATTATTTAACCTAATTATATGAAAAACCTATATATTACATTTTTTGGCACAAAGCTCACTTAAAGGTACTGTAAAGCCCAGTCCTTTTAAAAATATGCATTGCGAATGATGTACATCGATAGAAACATCCTAAATGTATATATGGTTGGATAAATATTCCCCTCACCCCCACAACAAATAAAAAGGTAAAAGAGAAACCTTTGGTGTAGCAAAGCTTTTGACATTTTTAGAGAATGTACTATTTTCCATTTTGCATTTTTTTGGTACGATAAGAATATTTAATATTTAACACTATTTAAAATATATTCAGTACTTCAAGAAAGATGTAGTGTCACAGTCCAGTCCCTCTGAGACTACAGAGCTAGTGGCTTCTGACGGTTATAGGAACAGAAACTGGAAACAACGGAGCAGAAAAATTTGAATCTATGTTTTCTGTATCAAAATATCTTGTGTGTTGCAATTTCCCTTTACAATCTGGGACAAATTAGAAGAGTCAGCCATGATCCTTCTGTTCTTGCAGACAATTAGTATCTACATTTCCCTCTAGGAGATATTGATTCCAGTGTTTCAGAAAAGGAAAAAAGCAACCTGTCCAGGAGGAGGACAGTTAATTGAAGACAGAATTATAGACCCAAGTATATTGCAAAGAGCTTTTACTATAGATAACATGCCAATATCCAATTATATGCAATTAGAAATTTTTATTTCCCATTCCCAAGAATTAGCAGGTTTTTATAAATGACATATAGAGACTGAAATGAGGATAACAAACCCTGGAGTCTCCAAAGGACTTATTTTGAAGTTACACAGTAAATTTATTAAATGTGATATGGAAGGCAGAGGTAATGACATGCAGATATGGGAAATACTCTAGATAAGAAGATTCCCTTAGAGCACTAGTCACGTACCGAGGTATGGCAATTACCGGTTTAGGCATGTCATAGTTGCTAAGCAGTGAATCCCAGCACTGTCATTTACGCGGAGTCAATAGTGCTGATCAGCTGCAGAATACGTAGAATAGAGGATGTCTTTGTTGATGTTTAGTGGGGATGTCCCATACCTGGAAATACTGATGAAGAGTTCTTAGTCTCACAGATCTCAGGTGGAAGGACTTACCATGTTGTATCACATCGGGTAACTGTTTCATTAGAGAATCATATTTACAGTCCTCACCTGCTGTTTCTTCAGTTCCTTAACTGAGACTCCTCCATCAGCTTTTACTTCAATATACTCAAAATATTCAGAACATAAATAATAAACTCCAATCATTCTGGTCACTTCAGTGACCAACTTTTAGACAACCTCTCAGTGAAGAGCTGGAAATTTGATCTGACAATAAAAAAAGAGAGTGAGTTTTACAATCTTATTCATATCTATCTAATGGTGTTTATTTCATCTTGAAGAGCTAAAAACTGAGAAGAGTTCTGTTATTCTACAAAGCACTGCCGCCTTCACTGGGAAGCGACAGCATATGTGTCTTGCCACAGGTTCTAGCCCTACGTCACTGGCTGTGTGGCATTCTCAGTGCTATGGCACACGGACCCCTGAGCATAACTGCATTTTCAGAAAACTTTTACCTCTTCTGTTCCTGCTGGAAGTGTGTGCTTCTAATGTTTTTCTAATTCTCTGCTTGCTAACAACTTGCTGCTGATGCCATGGCTAACTTCTGTATTGAATTCAGGTCCAAGAAGTGGGTACAAAACCACAATATGGTACAGCTTCCTTGTTTACCCTGCTGCAACCAGATAGCACATTTTATTCTTCCCTCATAACTGCAAACCAAGTAACAAATTAAGTACTCCTCAGCACAAAATAAAGATGAGGGCCGTTTATAGCAGGCTGTTTAACTTTGACAAAGTTAGGTGTGCTCACAAAATTCTGTGTGCAATATGTGCACTGTGTTGCACATCCATTTAGCACATGCACCGATCTGTGTATAATGTCTATTAGGTATCAGACACGTTCCACAGACTAAAGTAAGGCCATCTTTAGTCCAAGGATGAAAAAAAACCTGCATGTGTATAATAGTTCGAATGCCAATAAGGTTGGCTGCTTCCTAAAAGAAGAGCATGAATTCTAGATCCGTGTTTCATTGCCTGTCGGATTTCTGAGAGCTCCCAGCATCCGACAGCTCCAGGTGGTCAACAGAAATGGCGGAGTATTTGGGGTTTCCAGAGCCAGGGGATATCTATTTATGCCTAGTAAATACGTTCAAAATATCTAGTGATAGCTATAAAGTTATGCAAAGCTTTTAACAGTGTTGGCTGTTTACAGTGGTGCTATTTGCTGTTTATCCTTGTCTGCAACCATTTTCTATCCATTGCTTCCGCAGTGGCCAGTGGTTTAATCCCAAAAGCCTGGCTAGGAGACCTGCTTTGTGAGTTGTTCCATAGTGTGAGCTATAGTTTTTGAAATGACATTGAATGCAACTTGATGTTGTTTATACTTGTGACCAAACAGGCCACCCCCATTTTCGGTTTGGCAGTTCGTGTTGTTGCCTATCCTACTTGCCATCAACATTTTGAGACTGATTATTTAGTAACAACTGTCTTCTAATACCAGAAATGTGTGTTTCCTTGTGAAAGCATTTGTCAGCGTTCCTCCACCTAGTCCAGCTTTGCCAGCTGTTTGCATTTTCTTACCGTGTCTTTTTCTTACCTATGGACTTTGTATTAAGTCTTTGCTGAGCCCCTGCCAGCCTTCACCATTTGAGACTAACTCTTAAAGATTTTTAAAATACATTTTTTTACTGTAGGAAGAATAAACTTTTGCAGGCTAGTAGAGGTTAGTAGATAGGGTAGTATGGAATAAGATATGATTTAATTCCCACTTAATAGCTTTCCAATTGTTTTCTCAAGGATGTCTGTTCTTTGTGATAATCCCTTATATTTGCTATTGTTTCATTTCCTGCTGGTCTCCCTCTTACAGCCTTTTTCACTTTAATTTCTGTGCCTTCCAGCAGGATGATACCACACAGGTAAACTGTTGTTTATAAACACCCCCTCCCCAAATATGTGCATCTTTCATGTCCGTTTTGCCACTCATTTTCAGTGTTGGTCGCACAGAGTTCGTTGCCATGATTTGTATTCACAGTGAAGGTTCTTGAAAGGGATGCAAATGGTTCTACTGTTAAACTGAACTGCATCTCAACATCAGGTCTTTTCCTTCTTGAACAACAGCCCCTTCTACCCTGTGTAAAACCTTTCCCTTCTGTCACATCCCACAAAATGTATGCTGATAGTTCACTCACTGTAAAAGTGCTATGTGTTTAATTGCCTTGTTCTGAGGAGTGTTAAGAGCATCACTCCCTATGTATGGATGAATGAAACAAGCTCCAGGGAACTCGAGAACTGAGGGATGGAGCTACTACATGGTCTCTGGTGCAAACCAAAGCTTGGGTTCCATGGCAGTATATGGAAATAGTCTGGGAGAAGGTAAAGAAAGTTGTAAAAGAAAATCATTTAGTTTCCAGACTGTAAAAATGATCCAAATTATTAACTCTACTAGGAAAATGAGCGTAGTCCTTAGTTTGGTAGAATCAAGTAGGGTACAAAATGTGGCCCAGAGTATACAGATACTTGTCTTTGTTATGATAAATTTTTATACAACTTTTAGGTCACTAAGTTGAAGTTTGTCTGTCTTGCTTCCTATTTTGTAAAAGATTTTTCAGTGTATTTGGGATGGTAGCAGACTGATGAGTGCTGATGATTGTATCACTTAGGGCAGAAGTTTGTTGTCTAATAGTTAATACTAATGTAATGTTACCGTTTGGGAAATGGCTGTTGAAAGATCAGGTGAATTTAGACCGAATGACTGCAAGAATGTAGTTTTATTCTGTAAGACAAACCTGTAGAAATGTCTGATAGTACTCAGGATAACAGCATCACATCTCACATGAAAGAGAGTGCTTAACAGCATCGGACATTTTATGTAACAAAGAGTAAATCAAGGAGATGGCATGTCTTTTATTCCTGTACCATCTGTAGACTACAGTGGCTGAAAGTCATTGATTGGGTGTAAGATACAATGATGTAACATATTCTGCAGAGGAGGTTCTTTATTTAATAGTTACTTGTGAAAATATCTCTAGAGAGCTGTTTAGTAAGCAACTAACAGTTCATTTTCACAAACAATTGAAATTGGTCCTCCTGACCCTCTGTTGTGGTGCATTATTACAGCTTTGACCTTTGAAACAACATACATAGTGTGTTTAGTAGAACTAAGATGTAACTCAACCTTTTAAATACCAAAGACCGGTATCATTTCTATGGTAATGTAAATTCAGCATTAACTGCACCAAGTTAAATTTGAAAAAGTGAAAAATATAAAACTGTGACATTAAAAATTAAGGTAATTTATTTTCTATTTGCTGGATCTCCTAAGCATAAGCATTTTCCCTTTTATTTCACTGCTTCTTAAGTCTTTATCATGGATTTAAACAAATAATAATGTAATGAGACAACAGTACAAAGGCATATATTCTCTTGTTCCAGTACAAAAAAGAAATGTGCCTTCAGCAAATTTTCTTAGCTCGCTTGTTTTAAAAGGCAAGAGCTAAAGACCAAGTCATCTACTGATCCAAGAAAAGTGGTATGACAGCAGAAGCTTGCTTGGAGAAGAAAATTCTTCTGTGGTTTTGGATTGTCTTTTGATCCCTTTTTATCCATGGGGACCATATAAAGCCAGGTCAAGGTGGCTGGGTTCCATGGGATCTGCAGAGTGGTCCATATTTGATCTTGAAGTAGTTCAAGCCTTTGCTAGAGGACTTGTTAAGCTACAGTGTTTCTGATATCGAAGGCCTCAGAATGGCTTCTTGATATCACTGCTATGCTAGAAGTTGATTAGGTTCCTGTCACAAATGTTGACAGTAGTTCTCAGTATTATTACTTGTTATTATTCAGTGTGGTTATTTTCTTTTTGGTTTTGAGATGTTTATATGGAATAAATGTTTTTCTTACTTTCATACTAGTATTTAAAACCTTTATACCACATTTATGTGTGCAGTGTCTGTATTGCCAAACCACAAATGGCTATTAAGAATATTTTATTTTACAGGAATAATAAAGAATAGTTACGGCCTTTTTTTCGGAAGTGAAAAATAGGTGGGATATTTGTAGTTGTCTTATTCAAAATTTAATGACTATGTGGTAGCTTGTTTCTACTTTGTTTTATTTGGGGTTTTTTTTGGGGGTGGCGTTTTTTTTCCCATAAGCACAAGGCATTTCAGATTGGAAACAAAAACATGCAAATAGGTATTTTAGTAGTACCTATTGTTCATCAATTATTAAAATACAGCTGATTATGTAGTGCTATAATAAAATGGTATTACAAGGTGGAAGTATTTCTTGAAGAGCTATTTAATTTTAAATGTCTGCATCCGAAGAGTGACTGGCTTTGAGGACTCTCTCTGGCAGTTTGATTCGCACTCCTCACTGATCTCAAGTATTCGTATGCTTCCAGAAGTGTCCCTTCCATTTCAGTATGGATATTAATGAAATTGGGTATTGGTCAGGGTTGCTACTACTGACCTTTTGTTAAAATTTTTATTATTGGTGATGATGTTTCTACCGTCTGAAGAAACTTGACCTGTTCATTTTCAGTTTCTGCCACAGAGGCCACATTCTACCAATCCTGACTGCATGACTCCACATGGAACTATCCTGCATCAAACCTTGGATTTTGATGAGTTCATACCGCCAATACCACCTCCACCCTACTACCCACCAGAATATACCTGCACACCAGTGATAGAGGCGCAGAGGTGATTCTTCTTCCCTGTAGTTACAGTCATCGCATAGTTCTGAGCTACAGACTATGAAACTCTTTCAAAGAGTATGAAGCCAAGTAATGTCCTTCACTTACATTAGCTGTTTCTTTTTCCAGAGAGATCACGTACGTTTTTTGCAAACTTGTTAGGATGCACTTGGAAATACTTGTGTTAAAGCACTGCTGTAATAGAGAAGTGATTGAACTTAGCTAAGACAAGCATAACAATATCTGAACTTAAAGCAGAGATCAGCATGTTAACATTTTACACTTGAAGTTGAACATAAGATTTAATTTTCTAAGGAAGTCATTGCAGTTAGTGTGTATTATTGTGGAGTACTGAAGGACATTAGACTGCAAAACAAGCTGGTAGAAATGGGTGGCATCCAAAATGAAATACAATTTTTAAAGCTACCCTGTGAATGAGGGCTTCCTTTTGGTTGTCTCATAAATTTCTTCAATATAATTCTTTGTAGTATATTGGCTTTGAATTCAGAAAATGCTCCACATCACTGTGGTATAGGTAATATTTTACCAAATAAATCCAACACAATTTCTAAATAATTAAGTTTGCTTGTTTGTGTTTTCAAACAGAGGTCTCCATTTGGACTTTCCTCATTCCCCATTCAGTGCTTTATATGAAGTAACCATTAACAGCCCGGGAATGCTGTACCCAACTGAGCTGCCCCCTCCTTATGAGGCAGTGATTGGAGAGACGCCTGCCAGTCGGGTAAGGAAAGCCAAAGGCAATTCTTTACATAGTCTTCAAATTTTCATGATGCAAAACAATTTTAGATAAATTTAATTATCTAAAACAATTTAGGAGTTAATTGTACTTTGGGGGAACAACCATTAGAAAATATTTTTATTCTTTAAATGCATTTTTCAGACCATTCTTTTTAAAAGGGTTTAACTAACAAATTTTACTTAATGTGTATTCTCCTTATGTTCTTGTGCGTGGTTGGGCAAATGCTTATGCAAGTAGTAATATTTCAGCTGTTATCATCCGTTAAAAAAGTAGTATGATACTGGACTGTCCGTAACAAAAACCTAGAAGAATGGATTGGAATCACCGAAGCACAGTGTTTTTCCTTATTTGAAAAGGATAATGGTGTTTTAAAATGAGATTACATTTCTTAATTTCTATAGGTAATAAGGAATTAGGAAGCAGGTTTATTTTCTTAAAAACCATTACAACTGTAAAATATTTTTTATTCCAACTACTGATGATAGTGGATTTGCCTCACTTTAATATACTGCTTTTAGTTGGAGCTCAGTACAACAGTGTAGGTTTAATAAGGAAAAAGATAACTGTGTGTCTTGTGACACGTGATGATAATAGCTTCTGTATGTTTGTGTACGTGTGTATATAGCATAGAGCTCATGGGACATTCGGTTTTGCTCTGCATTGATCTGAGCCAAGATAATTATGAATTCCCATTTTAAACTCTGTGTGTAGGTAGAACATGTACTTGAAAATTCCTAACAAAAATCTCTGTAAATAACCTCAGATTAACAAAGTTAAAAATACACATTTGCAGTCCTCCACTTATGTCAGATTTCAGATCATGTTCTTGACAAGTACTGGGAGCATCTGGTAATAGTATAGGTTCTTATAATGGTATGTGCTAGTCTCGACAGGATGCCTTGAACTCAGTGCCAAATTTATGCTTTACTAGTTGTAAGATACAGCCTCCATAAGGAGGCTCCTATCAGGCACCAACGTGCTAGAAACTGATTCCTGCCTCAGTGGTACATTAGCTGATAAGAAACCATATGGAGCAAAGATTTGAATGATAAAAGGATAGGGACGTGTTCTTCCTATGACATAGCAATGAGTAGTTCTCTATCTATTGCTTATACTTTTGGCTGTTACAGCTTTTAATAGCTTTTGCTGTTATATGGCAGAAACAGTTACTCCTGAGACTGCGCAACACCTTTATTCTGAACTTGGAGAAAGGATCCAGTATACTTCAGACAAATATTTACGTTACACTTTTTGCCTTTTTTTTTTTACTATATAGTGTCAGCTCAACTGAAACTAGAATTATAATATATCTGCATGTACAGCCAAAGCTAATTTGAGCAAAGTTTTGCTTGAAGCGATTTGTGATAATTGAATCAGCTGTCACAAATGGGAAAATACTTAAAATTGCTTTTAGAAACTGTAATTTCTTGCAGGCTTCAGTAAAAACTCAAGGAGTCAAACATTCTAGATATTGGTTATCAGTTCTTAATAGCACATAGTGGAAATATGTGCGTTCAGGTTGCCAAATTGCACCCACGTTACAGAGGGGAGTACTTTGCATTTCCCCAAAACATAACATTGAAAAGTTTGCTAATGATTGTTTTTCATATTGGGGAAACCACAACCAGAGCCATAAAACTAAAGAAATTATATAAATTTTTACTATTATACATAAGAAGATTGTTAAGACAGTAATAAGACAAGGTTCTGAGGAAAAAAAGACATTGAGATGCACAGTCCCCGACAAAAATGCAATTAAAGAACTCCAAGAAGCTGCCTAACTTTGCAGCTTCTATGACTGACAAAGCAGCTTCCGACAACTCTTCTAATCCTTGCCTTGTATCATACCCTCTACCACCTGCCACAATAAACAGGCCAAACATTGCACTACCTTTGATTTATTTGGCTATAATAAAATGAATCGGTATAAACTGCTTGTGACTGAAGTTCTTTTCTGAACAGCAAAATTGGAGTTTCCAAGGCTGTCTCCTTTCTAAAATATTTTTTATCCAAGTTCCATCTTTTTTCCTTTACAGTAACTCAGAGGAACCTGCAAGCCCTGAAGGAATTGATATTTTTCAGTGATTAAAAAAAAAATTGGCAAAAGCGATATAAATTATGCATGGTGTGGGGGAAAAGAGAAGGATCATGTTGTGATAAGAATTCGTAGGTACTACCACGTAAGGTTTAGAAAAGTGTCTATACTTAAGCACAAAATCACTTTGAGCACTCTTGTAATTGGGATTACACTTCGCATGAGCATTGACATCCAGCATCACAATAGCACCAGCATATAACAAAAGTATAATTTAACAAGACATAATTTAAAGCAGCAAAATCATGCTCTTGCAAGAAGAGCATGAGCTTTAATAAGTAGGTGTATTGACTGTTATTTTTTGGCAGCTGGGGTCAGTGTCAGTGCCTTGCCTATTCATCTCTGGCCACCTGGCTTCCAGAAGTGTTTGTTCTAATCAGAAGCAAACACGAGTGGTGATTTTTAATTTCTAAATGTGGTAATTATATAGTTTCTTACAGGAGTGAGTTTATATATGCCTGGTAGTTGCTGGTTCAGAGAGCTTGTAGGAGCAAAATAACAACAGGTGCTGATATCAGAAGTGAAGTACATTGGCAATGCTAGCTAAAGCCTACACAGTGACTTTGTAGCCACTTTTCTTGACAACAAAAGCCCTAACGTTTTTTTTTTTTGCAGTCAGTGTCCCAGTCGATATGTAAATGGAGGAATGGAGCCAAAGTCTAAGACAGTTTTAGGTCTACAAGAGGAACAAAATGGAGTCCTAAATTCTTACATGATGCAAATGCTCCCATATAATATGCACCAAGCTAAGTATAGTACGAACTGAAATAACTCGATTTATAAATCCCTCAAAGGCAGACTTTGCAATGGAAATCATGGCAGAGCTTTAACTACAGAAGTGCTTCTGGAAACCATTATGTAATAATGTCATAATTGTAAAACCTCTTACTGAGCATCAAGCAATAGGTTTTGTTTGTTTGTTTTTAAATGGATTTAGGTCCTTAGAATTTTATTAAATTGTATCACATTAGACTCAATATGTGTCGCGAATGAGTGGTTTTGAGGCTGCTTACAGAATCACTGGCAAAGGTATCAGCAAAAAGTGATTTTAATAGACATTTATAAAACGCATTTCATGGACAACAAATGTCAGTGCTAATTTAAGTAGTTGCATCTAAGTAAAAATTGCTGTTGTCATCTGTACCGGTTAGGAATTCCCATTTTATGACTATGAAAAAAAGTGTTTTTCACAATGTTTTCCATGCAAAGTATTGACTAGGATATAGAAAATTTATTGACTAGGATACAGAAAGAACAAACAGATCAGGGTTCTGGGTGAATTATACCAGTGACTGTTCTATAAGGTTTACTAACCTATAGGCTGTGCAGGCTTGTTAAAAGCATGGTTTTTCTTTCCTTTTCCTGTTGATAGCTTAGTGACAGTCTTTACCAGCTTTATGTCTGAGGATGTGCAAGTCAATAAGGTTTTGTTACCCTAGGCTGTGCAGGAACCTGTATGAAACCACGTGCCATCCCTATGTCAATCAAGACTCTGACCTGCCTAAAAATTGTCAGTGTTACCTTCTACAATTAAAACCATGGTTCTCCTTCCCCCAGGCAAGAAGGTTAATCAATTCCAAATGCATATGAAATACATTCAGTAATTATTCTTGTGAATGGAGAAAGAACAAGAGAAGGAAAAGGAAAAATAAACACATTGATCAGATAAGTTTAAGTGGCTTATGTTTTGCAAATTATGGCTAAATACTGAAAAAAGTAAGAGAAGAAACCAAATTCAAATTATATCCCTGAATTCTTCTGCATGCCTGAAGTCTTGAAATCTCTCGTTTTCCCACTATTAAGGATGCTAGTTATCAATGAGGGCCTTAAGAGATAAACTTTAAAGATGATGAGTGCTTTTCTGTATGTGGCAGATTTTATATAGAGGGGAATATTCAGAGTCTTCCATCTGGTCTCAAGAAGCAATTTGTGTGTGTGTAAATTTGTCCCATCTATTTGTCATATTGTTGCGGTTTGGCTGTGGGCTTTGTTGTTTTTTTGTGGTTTTGTTTTTTTTTTTTTCCCTAAGTTCCAGCAGTTGTAATTAGAGAAAACTGTAATATTATATAGTCTGCGGTGTACAAGCAAGCATCCAGAAGTTAAGCTGTGAGGCCGTGTTCTTTGATTCACATAGTAATGAGTCACCTCCAAGAATGTTGTTTATGCAGCCCCATGTCTTTAGGTATGTTGCTGCAAGGTTTTCAGCCTCTGTAGGAGCCTCTGAGATTGAGGCAGAGCCTGAGAAGGGATGTGATGTGCGGTGGATGAGCTTTTGTGTCCCTCTAAATTCGAAAGGATGTGAAAGGCTGATACAAATCTCACTGCATGGAGGAGAGTGCTGAGAACGGTTCCCCTCTGTAGTTTCCCTGCGTAAAACATGAGTCCTTACCCTAGGTGAGCTGAAGGACTCTCAATATTAACGCCTAACTGCAAGGTAAAATAGTTTGTCTCCCACCCATGTTGGAATACACCTTGGGTCCCTGGTGTGTTCTGTGCAAGCTCTGTTTCAACAAGATGTCAAAGCAGAGTACTGATAGCTGCTCTGTGGCTTGTGTCAAATGAGCTTAGTTGTCTTATTCCCAGGTCAAAAAATTCTGTCAACGCTATAGTTGTTCCCTTTGGCAAACTAAGCAGAGACTAAAAAAAAAAGGACATGAAGATTGAACTGTTGTAATCTAGAAATGTTTGTGTAATAGGAAACTAAGGTATGTAAATATAAAGTATGTATTTCTTCTGCCTGTAAAATAGTGTATTTTTTTTGAGAGAGGCAATATTTTGATTTCAAGAATTGCTAAGCCAGCTTTTTTCACAAGCCTTAAGTTTTCTTTATATGGTGTATAATAATGTTACTATTTTAAATGTACTAGATCAAAGCTACCAAAGAACCAAAGATGGTTCTTTTTCATTGGTACAGGTTTGCCAAAACCTCAGCCTTGCATGTAATTCATTGTATAGGTATTAGGCCATTTTATAGGTACCAGACAATGACTAGACACTGTCACTACAGCTGCCAGGTGACTGGGAGAATGTAGAAGGTCAGTAAATGTTTCAGCACAAATATTCGGCAGATATTTTCCTGTCAATGATTAAGAATTTGTGAAACCACCTAGATTTAAAAAGAACCCCTGGATTTTTAAAAAGAAACAAACACCCTTAAAACATTATATTATTTCTTCCAAAATATAGTTAGTCTGACTGAATTTTCTCCAGCAACAAAGGGCATTTGAGAACACTTCTTTTCCAGTAAGTTCCCAGCAGTTCCACAGCTCATTCCCAGCAGTTCCACAGCTCATTCCCAGGAATGGTCTGCAACTTAGAGTGACACCACTAATTTTTTTTTTTTTTTTAACACAGATGCGATTTTCTGCTTCAATAAAGAAAGATCCTTTAAGAAATTTCCAAGCAAATTGTTTAAAAATATGAGTGATTTCACCTTTGCTTCCCAGTCCTCTATCCATCTATTGCTGAGTTAAAGTATTTCTGGTACTGTTCTTTGTTTAGAGTTGTATTCACTAACCCTTAGACTTAGAATCACTTTTAAAAACTAAATTTTTATCAGAATAAGTTTCCTGATCACTCGATCATAATAAGCTATGGATAGATAGATATTAAAAAAAAACATTTAGTGAGCACAGTAAGTTATGCACCTATATGTGTGCTTTAATCTACACTGGCACGTGCACTGGAAGCTCTTTCCTTAATAGCTTCGAAGTAATAATGTCACATTCAATTTTTTAGAAGGCCAGATACAAATTAAGCTCTTGACAAAAAGGTTTTCACAGAGGTGACTGATGGTTATTTCTAGACTCTGTCACCAACTGTAATAAGCTTTTACTACAGACAGAACCAGATATGATGCTTTCTGCTAAAGATGGTATCAATCTCATTCCCTTCGACTTTTCTTTTTATATTTTTCTCATTTATTGTTACCAGCTACTTATTGGAACCATTTTTCTAATAATCACGATCCCAAAGAACTGCTAAAAATCTAATGAGATTGGCAACAAGGTCCAATCCAAAGTCTGTTAAAATCAGTAGAAAGAAGATTTCCTAAATTTCAGGTGTTTATGGATCAAGTCTTTCCAGCAGGACTGCTTCTGTGTTTTGTTCACATGATTCTCAAAAGTGAAGGGAAGTTACCCACTTAGATCCATCCTTTCAGAAAAAAGCTGAGTCCTAGTAGTACCTCCCTTCAGCAATCTCTGAAAGGCTGGAGAGCACCCTGCGTCCGCCATGTTGGGTGGCAATGATGTTATAGGGCTTAAAAATACATCAGGTGTTAACATCTCAGCAAATAACCAAAGGAAAATACTGCTCTTGCACTTGTTTTTATGGTTTCTGTTGTTCTCTATCCTATTTTAGGGTGATATAATGTGGTGGGAAAAAAGTATAATATGGAAAAATGCAGACTGTAGAAAAAGAGATTGCTTGTAATAAAACCATTAGTTTTAAGCATTGCAGACAGTAAGTTTTGTAATGTGGGCCTGCAGTCCCAGCTGCCTGTGAATTCAAGATGAATTTAGCTTGTAGATTCTGGAAAAATGAGAAATTGCTTTAAGCACGTTCATTTGCCCTGCATTTGTTCCTGACCCAAAGACATTGTAAAATACTATATCTTTAAATAGATTTCAATCTGAATAGCAGCTTATATGATAGTTATTTCACATTGGTAGGTGTGTTCGTAAGATCATCAGCGCTATATTTTGTTTTGGTAAATTGCAGATTAATGTGCCGTTTCATTAAACAACTTTCATTTAGGTCACTGGTACTGATCAGCAAGTACCCGAATCAAGCGTGGGTGAGAGGAACATGACCCTGGACTTCAGCACACAAGGTAATCGTGGCATTGTGTTTGTCTACTTGAGAAAGATGTAGTAGGATTTTTGAGTGGACTTTTCCTTCTCTTCTGCCCTTCCCGATGGAGAAGGAAGGATTTGCTTTCAGATTGTTCATGGCAAGAAGAACCTTTTCACAGTCATAAACTGATGTGGCTGGAAATGCAGAGGAGAGTTTGCTCAGCAAAGCATGCTCTATAAAGCCCTTTGAGGCAGATACGGCAATTTCATTTCTCTTTGAAGAGTCATGCACGTAACTGGCAGTTTGTTTCTCATTGTCAGCAACTGTGGGTGCCTTCCTGATAGTCCACATGCCTTCTCCAGACAGTAGTTTCCTGCAGGCTTCCAGAAGCCTGAATAGGAAGCTTGCTGCCTGAAGCGTAGATGTTGTGAATGCCAGTAGAGGAGTAGCAGCACAGAGCCTGTTTGTTTAAAGTTTAAGTTACTAGAATAGGTCTCCTTACCATGTCTGCTGATTTGGAAGGCTTTTTAAACATTACAGCCTCAGTGGATCATGAGATGTTGAGCAGTTTGTATGAAATAATTATTTTAGTAAAACTTCCATTAAATACTTTATCCACATCATATTCGTATCATATTAATGAATAGACTAGCAGGTGTTCTCAGTTAGTACACTTACGGGCAGAGAGGTGGTGGCAGAAACAGTCCTCTCTCACCTAGCATCCAGAACGGGACCGACAGCCTAACAGATAAGTGAGGAGCATCTGTTCCTACACAGAGTATCTGTTCTGTGAAGAAGGATTTCAGTTTCCAGAGCCACCAGTGGTCACCTTTAACTACCGCTAAATTTTTTTTTTAAAACTCTTGTGTTTGATAACTGCAATGGAGCATGACAACTGAAGATGACTAGTTTTTAAGTGCTGCTGTTAACAAGGGCTGTGCCTACAGAGCTAGTTCCCAAAGTTCATAAGTACATTTGGACTTCACATCCACATACGACAGTCTAAATTTTAAGGCCAGTTGCTAGTGTTTCGACTATTGGGAAGCAGTGGACCAGCTCTCTAGCCAGGTTTTGACGTTACATATTGTGCTGTGCGCACATGAAAGGGAACTAGGAAGGTCCTCGGGTGTATTTTCTTCATGTAAAATCAGTCAGGTGTCACCATTCCATGTCTTTTGAACATGATGATTGCTTCTCATTTGCTTCAGGCTCCTCCTCCTGCTGTCTGTATTACCAGAAAAGCCATGCCAGTGGAAGAGTAGAATAGTAAGAAGCTGTAAATACAGCTTAAGGCCCTTGAGTCCAGGTAGCAAGTGGTACAAACGACCACACTCTAGTTATCGATTAAATCGAATCAAACCAGAGAGAGTTTGGACAGTGAAGATCTGTGCTCTGAAGACAGGCACAAACTGGATGCTTTCATTTATCCATACAAACTTTATAGATATTTCAAAGCCTGAGTTAAGGGAATATGTTGCAAAGAATCGTCTAAATAGGTAAAAAATGTTTGAGGACTCATCACAAATATAAATGGTCCAATAAACCAATGCAGCTTTGCACCTAACACATAATAAGCAGTGCATATTATGCATTTTTAGCATAATGTAGATGTATAGATGTATTTCCATTATTGATTATTACGTCCTTTTTGGGAATCTTATGATTGCCTTTTAAGTGTTACAAATTTATTTCCTGGAAGCCCCAAAAGAAAATAGTTGTTGTGATTCATTTTATGTAAGAAGAAAATGTCCTTTGTAAAATCCAACCTCATGAATATTTGATTTTCATTTTGATAGTTAATTTCCGTGTACTGTAGAAAGCTTTCTGCTTCCTAGACCCCAAAACATGGGAGCACTTAACAAACGTTCTCTAATTCACTAAAAGATCCCATTTTTCTATTCCTGAACAAAGCAGTTAAAATACACTTACCAATATGGTTAGCAACAGCTGTTATGCAAAAAAGGGCATCAGAGGCTGCTGAGATGAATAGAATTATATGATTGTATTTTGTAAATATTTTGATTTTAGATGTAGGACTTTAAGGAATTCCAGTCTGATATGGGAAAAGTGTTGTCTGTTTGTTATTGGAGCCTGGAGACTGGATTATGTAGTTTTATTTTCTTTATTTTTGTCATGACTTTGGGAATAAAGCAGAGGCAAATATTTATTTTCATACAAGTGGCCATTTTCATCCACAACATACATTTGTAGACATGACAGAGGAAGTGATAACAATCTCAATTTTTAATACAAAGGCCTTCAAAGATGATGTAACCTTGCACAGAATGTTTAGCTTCTATCTGAAGTGTGTGTGTGACATATTTTGTGTGCCAGAGATGTTATACGATGGTGAATTCTCATTTGTAAAGAACTTCGATACATGCTTCAGGAAAACGATGATTGATTAGAAAGTGTTAGGTGCAAAGCTAATATTGACAGTAGTGATAGGTTTAAAAGTGATCAGAGCCATGTTTTTTCAGCATTTGTGTAAAGTTTTACTTTTTTGACCACAGGCAATCTCTCACTGTTTACCAGAGGAACCAGTGAAAGAGCTGTTCCTGTCCAAATGTAGTTACAGATAATACTTTGGTGTCAGTGCTCAAGTACGCTTATTAATTGAAGAAAATACTTGAGGACAGCACAAATTATCTTTGCTGAAGGACGCTAGAAACAAGTAAATTACTTCAGTCTTTTTTGCTTTGGCATTCTGTCATCTGAAAGCTTTTGAGTAATTATTGATGTACTTGCCAGTTACTAAATTTAAATCAGTGTATTGAAAACAGATCTGGGGGGGAATGGGAGAGGGGCAAGAAGTCTTTATTTCTCTCTGAATCTCTTGTTTTGCAGTTTGTGTTGAGAGCACCTCTTTGGTCTCTGAGGCTGTTGATACCCCAGACCTTAGCTGCTCCTCTGAAGATCTTTGTTCGCTGGAAGTTCAAGGATCTCTCCATTCTGCAGATCTTTCTCCCTACTGTACAACCCCCAAAGGGGCTACGGACCAGAGCTGCAGCACTCTGGATTACAGCACCCGCTGCAGGTTCCACAGAACTCGCTCAGAGGGTTTTCCTGATGAGGGTGACAGTTCCCACAGCCGAGCCTCTACAGGCAGGTCTCAAGGACAAGAAAAGAACTGTGCCCACGGCAGGTCCTTGGACTGTTCCTCAGAGAATTTCAGCCCCTCAGAAAGAGAACTGCAGAGTTCTGCTCAAGAGAGCAATGCCACGCCGCCTTTAAAGCAAAAGAAAATCTGCTGTGCGGTCTTTAGCCAGCCTCCTGTCCCTTCCCAGACTTCTCCCTGTTTTGGGCCCGCAAATACTTCATCATATGCAAGCGGCCACGAGAGCGCTGTCCAGCAGTATCAAATTACAAAATACCGAATTTCAAATATAGTCCGATCAACTAGTGACCCTGTATCATGTTCGTCTTATACAGAAGGTAAGTGTAGTACCACAAGGCTGATGGAGCATGGAACAAATGAGCAGTATGTGATTTATGCAGCAATTGGTGCTGCTGGAAATTATATGAAACGTTCCAACGAGGGTTGACCTATGTGTGAAGGCTTTAGTTCCATGCATTTTCTAGATTTGAAAATTTTTAAGAAGAATGGAAATGGGAAAAGTGACAGCGTGAAATTAATTTTGGCTTTTCTAAATTGCACCAGCCTTTCTGCAGTGCTCAGAAAACCATCTCTTGAGTAGATGCTTCCACCTCTCTATTATTCTATTGAGAAGCTAAACTTAAGAAGTTGAATGGTAGCTGGGGTCTATTTAGGAAATGATTAACTGAGCTGTCATGCTTGTAATACAGCAGGTTGTGTTTCCTGAAGGTGACACTGATGTTGACCGTATTGGTGCATGTCAGAGGCAGTCAGTGTGACTGTGTGGTTGCAAGTTGGACTGTACGGTGAAAAATTTTAAAGGACAAAGAAATGAAAGCTGAGGCACATGACAAGATGACAAATGAAAAGGAAAACTTTTGACTGTCGTGGATAAGCATCTTCTGATATGAATCTCCTTTTAGACAAGTAGGGAAGAAGAGAGGAGACATTGTAAGCTGAACAGCGTATCTTCATAAAAATACGCTTGTTAGTGGAAAAGAAATGTTTGATTTAGTAGAGAATGGCTTGATCAAATAAAACTGTCTAAACCATTTGAAAAGTGCAGGTTTTACAAAACGATGTAAGCTGTTTAGAGAGATTCAAAGGGGTAACCTGGAGAAGTGGTTTGAAAGTAAAGGTTAAAAGCTTTGTAAGATGTCATTGTAAAATGTAAGATGTGAGATTGTGCAGTTACAGATGCGTTCACTGGGCTTTCTAAGGGATCTAGAGGAAGAATCATGTGACTAGCTCAAAACAAAAGTAGACAAAATGCTGAAATAACTGGTTTAATTTAGGAAAATGATGCGTTGGTTCTATTACACTTTTTGCATCATTATTCTGTTTCTGTGAATATCAGAGACCTCATACTTAGCTCAATAATTGAATGTCTTTTACCTTTAGAAAGCTAGCCTCAGCATCCTATCCAGAAAAAGCGAATCTTTAATCTAGAAGTCTGCATTTATTTTATGAAATTTACTCTGCTAGGATATATGTGCTATGAAGCTGCTGTGCAGACAGTAAGGAGGACTTTCTGAATCCTTTCTACTGTGCCAAAGACGAAGAACAGCCCTTTCTCTCCTGGGTCACGCTCTGCAAGTTTTCCATATTGTGCTCCATATGCTCTTTGAGTAGTGTTTTGAGAGAGATTACTGTAGGCAGCCATATCTACATGTTCTAGCTGACTGCTGGGACACCTGGTAGAACAGATGCTCTGCCTTCATTTTTAACATGTCCTAAATACATCCATCATCTTTTTGGGAGAAGTGGCATTATGGGAATTATTTTGACTAATTTCTAAGTTCTTAGCCATACGTGAGTTGAGGGACACCGGTTGAACATTACTGAGAGGTAACTGGGCTTAGCAGAGATTGTAATAAAGGAGATGGTTCTAGAGATACTGATATACACACAGCAGAGGGGGGAGCAAGAGTAGTAGTAACTCAGAACGTGTTCGTGCTGACCTAGTTTGCTGTTCTTTTGCTGCCTACAGAAGACTCTAAAATGAAATCTTTAAGAGAAGCACTTGAGTCTAGATGTGCCTATTTCTTTCATTTATATGTTTGGCAAACTACAGTTTGCAAAATTTTACTCTGCGAAGGTTTTCACAACTTCACATCACTTCCCCTTCCTCTACTTTTTGTTGAACTTTATTTGGAAATCATACATCGGTTAGAAACAGCACAATTCTAGTAAGATGTACCGGCTGTTTGTAGCAGCCCTGAAGCTATTTTTCCTAAGCTGTGACGCACAGCTGAAGTTCTTTATAGTCCTTATAACTTTAAAAAAGCATTTGATCTAGATTTTTCATGACTGGCTATTGGTATATAGATCTCACTGCAGAATTTTAAAATACATCCACACAGTTGAACGATAGGCAAAGATAAAGGAAACCAACTGAGCTCCATCAACTAACCAACCCAGAAGAAAAAGTGTTTGGGTTTTTTTTTTCAGTAACATACACTTATTTTTTTAAAATTGTCCTGGAGTAGAAGAACTGGTCAAATAGACTGACCATATGAAAGACAGAGCTGTAACTACATATCGTTAATACTAGTAACTCATGTAAGAGACATACTGCGGATTTTGGAGAACTCAAGGGTGGGGGAGCTTCAGGCATGTCCACAAATGGGAAAATACAGTGGTCAGATTGGTAAGTGGGGTTTGGTTTTGTCTTAGGACCCTGTCTTTCTACTTCAAGAAAAATTATCAATTTATCTTCTGATTAACCTCCCTGAACAAGTCAACATGAAGAGATTTAGAAGCGCAACCTTGAAATTTACTTCGTAGAGTTTTGTTAAATAGATCTTGAATGTTACTGTGATCGCACTGCACATGGTTTGGAACATAAATTATTTGACACAGGGATGTTGCATGTGTGCAACAGCAAAGTGACACAACAGCAATGAGATCTAATAAATTAGTAATCTGGGAATTTTAACGCTGGCATAAAACTCTGGGCTTTTAGGTCAATAAAACAATTCATGTGCTTCAAGCACATCTTGACATGATGGGGTCTTTATGGTATGTATAGTCAATAATTCTCCCGTTAATCCTTTAATGCTGACAGTGAGCTAATTTATTTGTTTTGAAATACCTGTCATTTCTAGCAGAGAAATTATAGATGAAAGTTTAGTTTAATAGGTGCCTTTATAGTCACTGTGTAGACCCTGGACAATGTAAGTATGGTGGGTTCACATATAATCTCTGTAAGAAATAGTTCCCTCTTAAAAAAAATTACTTATAAATGAGTAGTTTGCACGTTTTCCCGTCTTTTTCCCATAAAGTTTATCGTAGCAAAGGAGGACAAAATCAACTTCTAGCACTGATGTTTGTTAAAATATACTTAATCTATAATCAGATATGATAGTCTATGTGGCTATATCAGTTAAGTGCCTGAGTGATTATTGTAGTGTCTGTGTTCCAGATAATTCAGGATAATGTCTAGTGGTGTAGTTTTGACTGTGCCGCAAGTACATTAAGCAGTATAATAATGGATGGGAAGACAGAACCTCTGAAGTGTCTCCTCTTAATAAGCATGCCATGATTCATGTGTTGCAGCACTTCAGCATAATAAAGCAAATTAAAGACAGAATAGAAACTGTCTCTTTTGATTTCTTATAGATTTTCGATGTTTGTAGCATCTTACCTTTGTTTTCCTTCATTTAATTATTCACTACTAGAGGGGATTATACCAGCTTTTCATTATAAACTTTCCCTGAAGATATGGAAGAAAAACTCTTCTAATCTACCTAGAAGTTCAAAATAGTTTTCAGTCTTGGAAGCAGATGTAAACAGCCTTACCATAAATGTGAGGGTTTATTCCATCTTGACTGTCACAAGCTTGAAATCAAAAAGACTGCACTGGTAATTACCGTATAGTGTGATCACATCATCATTGATCCTTGTGCTGGCATCCCAGAAACTCCGTCATTAGAAGGCAACTGTGTCTAGAGCTGTTTGTAGATGCTCTGTAACCACTTGTTATTGATTGGATCATCAGTAACCATAGTGGTCACCTGCCCATTAATTTCATCAATGGTGGATAGCATTCGTCCTGCAAAGAATGAGCATCTATAAAAAAAGGAGGTAGAAATATTGAATAAAATGCTGGTTTTGTAGAAATAAGAGGGATTCATCTTCCTTGTTTTTCCCATTTTCTAAGATAATCTCTGTCTGCCAAGGAAATACAGGAAAGTCTGTGGTCTGCCCCTAGCAGCGAGCCTTCCGTAGCTTCAGTGCTTAGGCCTGCAATATTTGATAGCTGTATAACAGAGAGGAAACCATCAAGCAGGAACTGTATCTTTCTATTTGTATTTATTTAACAGCTTATAGGACATTTCTGTGTATAGTAGCTTGTCTTTATGAATGGACATCTTGAAAGTAGTATTTCTTCTGAGTAGTTTCATTCTGTAAAGGAGATAATAAAAGATTCCAATGTTTTTTTCCTTGCTTTGGGCAGAGGATAGCAGGGGTTGATTGTGCTCTTTCTGTCTCTCTCCCTTTGGTTAAAGGTGGTAATTGTGCCTGGACCTCTCTATGTAGCCAGCATCAAGATGCAGGATTATCTCCAGCTACATTAGAAACAGGTGAGGATCAGTTTTCTAAAGCAGGATCATATGGTTTCCTTCTTTTGTTTTAAAAATAATTAAAAGCTTCTGATAGAGAAAATTTGGGGCAGAAAAATCGCTTACTAACAGCATACATATATGATGTACAGTGCTGATGGAACCAGCCTTTGAGTAAAAATAAACGCTGCAAATGAAGTCTTCTGGTTTAGTTTAGCATTTTTGCTTTCCTTGTATTTCTTACTAATCTCTCGTGTATTATTCACTGCTTATAATTTTCACGGCCTAGAAATAAGGGGAACTTTCTCCTTAAAGTTGGCGGGGGGTGGGGGGGGCAGGCCTAAACCAGTACAAGTTACATGTGTAACATTGAGTAGCTGGTATTTCCCCTTATCATTAATGTCAACTGAAGTCCCTGAAAGTAGAGGTAACAAAAATGTCTGTGATTTATGAAGTACTTTAATTACCCATCCTAAATGCAGTCCTTCTTGGTCATGCGAAAGAGTCTTACTCTTGACCCTTGGTTAAATAACATCTTGCAATGTTTCCTTGATTGCACGTTTTTGTTACTCTTCAGAAAAAACAGGCATTTTGTGACAAAATAAAAACTTTTGTGACAATATTTGTTTTGCCTTTTTTTTTCTTTTTTTTTTTTCTTTTTTTTTAACTTATTACTTTAAAGATATTCTTCCCCCCCTTTTTTAGTTCCCGTTTCTGGTTCTCACATGGCTGCCTCTGCTTGTCAGCATTCTTGGAGCAGTTTCCTACCAACTGGAAAACAGAGGGATACAAGGAAAATTGATCTACACCCAAAGCCGAAGGCTTTGCACGCAGTCTCAAAAGAGCGACCACACTCTTTAGTGGACCTTAAGGCCTATAAAGACACAAAAATTTTAGTGGCAAAATTTTTGGAACATTCAAACTGTAATCTCCCTCCAGAAGTACGTCACGTAGTGAACAGCATACGATCAGTAATAAAATCTGATGAGAGACACATGGAAGAAGCCATCTTCAGTGCCAATATTATAGACCAGGTAGGCCATTTAAGTTCTAAAGATTTTTTTCCAACCGTGATAGACACATACCTTATTTAAATGTTTTTACAGTTTTAAGTACTTCAGACAATTCCTACAAAAGTTCTTTTATAGTAACATGGCTTTAGTAAAAAATAATTAATATTTATTGGGCAGCAATGCATTTTACACTGAAGCACTTATAAATGCATTTAAAATTCTTCAGCTGGACCCAGTAATATCCTAGGAGATCTATAGGGAGCTGATATTTACACATTGATAATCATCCTCTCTTATTTCCAATGTCTTTCTGCACCTGTGGCTGTTCCATACATGAATTAGTGTTTATATATGGAGATACACAGAACTGACTTGGATCTGTTGTTTTTTCAGGCAAATGTATTTGTACAGCATAAGCTACTAGCTGAAAAGAATGGGTAGATATACAAGCAGGACCACGATCTATCAAAACAGAACAGTGCAGTTACCCTTACTCCTGGCCACAAGCATGATAATGACCCTTGCTAATTTTAAGAAAAAGAATTGAGAAATTGTGCTTCTCCAAATGAAGGAATAATGCATCTTCTCACCTTGAGTGAGAATAAAACAGACACAAGGCTTGGAAGGAATCCTATGAAACAAGGGAATTAGTAGTGGCATCAACTTCTGTTACCTAATACATGTTTAATAATAAATCTTCTTTGCAGGACGAAAGGTGATGAATCACCTCTTGCTAGTACTGTTACCAGAATGATAGCTATTGAAACGAAGTTCCTTTTATGTTGTCAGTTTTGAAAAGCAGAATGCTGTTAGCACTGACTAACCGCATTCAGGTTGCCTGTAGGGTTTCCACAGAGCTGGACAATGATTAAGGATACACGCTTGGGGGCTGTTCCTCCCCCCCCTTCTGAGATACTGTAACTCCTATGGTATTAGTCTGCTGATCCCTAAGTGAGGGAAACTGGCTAAGTGTTAAAATAGGATGTAATAACACTTAAACAGCATGTGAGATAGTGTGATGTGTAGCAGGAAACACAGCATTTAATCAAGCTTGCTGCAAGATTGATTTTGCTAACTATGAAGTAGAACAAAGAAGTAGCACCGTATCAGTTACCTCTGTAGTCACATGGGTTGAAAAGCAGTACTATCATGACATACTTAACAGAGTGTCAGTATGGAATTAAATTTTAACATTTTTATTGCTTTACAAAATTTATAGGTCATTAAATCCTCAAGGTTAGAAAGTTGAAAACTATTTTCTTTAAATGAAAAAATCATAGTTTCTCACAAAACAAAACAATATAAAAAATTTGAGTGTTTATGTAGATCATAAAACCGGAAACCAATGGCCCAATTTTTATCCTGTGTGGATTTCTTAAATCCAGGGAGACATACGTTTTTTTCACATTAAAGAAATAATTTCAGTAGGGTTTTTTTTTCAGACAAAAACCATTATTAATTAGTGAAAGTCCAGGGCATCCCAGCAATCTACTTAAGAAGTCACAGAATTTTTGGTAAAACAGTTGTATAATTTAGATTTGTGAAGTACCTTGACAGTTCTATTAACACCAAAATGTTTGTTTAGGAGGCTTGCTAGGTTTTAGTTCTCTTCCACCCTCAGCAAAGCTAGTGAAGCATCTCTTTCTCCTAAAAGAAACGAGTTTAATTTGCTCCAAACATATTTGTCTATTATAAGGCAGAGCTGCCGCCTTTTCATTCATATAGAGAGAACCAAATACTTGTTTGCGCCTTTGTTGATTCAACACTACAGTACAGATAGGAGGCCTGATGCCTTTCAAGCCCGACTGTGCCTTCCAGTAGCTGGTACTCAGCCCTGACCAGCTGTAAGAACAGGAGAAGCAGGAGGGTCTCTGGATGGCTGCACGAACACATCTCCTCTGGGAGAGCTCCATCATTAGATAACTTAAATGAATGATATTCAGGGACTGAACCTTTTAAATTAAAACATTTCTTACCCTGTTTTCCCCATTTTTCCTTCTCCATTCCTGCCCTTTTAAACAGGTAATTACGAGTTCCCAGCAGAATGTGAATATCTCTAGAAAGCGACTTCAAGAAGATCTTCATCTTCAGAGCTGTGGTGCTCTGAGCTCTCCAGTTGCCTTCTTACGTAGGTCCCATATCACTCGCAGTTTAGAGCGGGACAGGCCTCACAGTTTAATTGGAGTTTGCCGGGAGACCATCCTTTGATAATATTCACAGGTATGTGATTCCAGCAAAGAGAATTAAGGAAGAAACCAGGACTGGGAGAAATACAAGTAGTGGATGACCTAAAAAGGAAAAAGTGTCTTCCTTTGGAATTCCACTTTTTTCCAACAGCAGGAGGAGAACACCTGTTTTTCTGAATGTAAATTTCAGTCCTGATTTTTGCAAAATTTTAACTGATTTATTAGTAAAGTCATAACACGTTTTCCCAACCAGAAATGCGTTTATTTCACTGTACTTATAGAAGTGCTACTGATGCTGCCTAGCATTTCTTGAAAACCACTGCAAAACCACCAGAGACCGGCTGTACAACTTAAAAGTTGTATTTATTTAATGTACCTCAAAGTGTTTTAACTATGATCAGTGTTTTAATAAAAAGTATTTCTGGACTTTGCTTTTTCAACAACTTGATTTGGATAGAAATGTAAAGCTGATTCATACGCATATACAGTGCTGCTTCTAATCCATTTTTCCCGTGTCTTTCATGCCAGGCTAACTGATCTGTCCTATTAAAACTGCCCCCCCGCCCCCCAATATGTTGCCCTTTTAAATTATAGTAAAGGCTGCAGTGTGGTTTATTTTTGCTTTGTTCTGAATGCTTATGAGTTTATTAATGGAGTAGCATATACTATGAAAACTGACATTTAAGTACTCTGCGAATTGTGACCAAAAGATGCATTAGGGAAGAAGTCTTTGAAATTCTGCATTTCCAAAAAGCAGATTTCACAAACTTTTTACAAATGCCAACTGATAGGAAGTTAGATGAATTTTTATCTAGCAGAGCCTTGAACATTTTTTCAAAAAGAATTGTTACTCCAATTGTGTCACTAAAACATGTCTTTGTGGTTCTGCTGCATTTATGATTTATTTAACATTGATCTTAAAAAAAAAAAAAAAATTCAGAAAGTAAATATCATTGACACTAATTTGATTACCAGCATAAACACAGGTCTGCCAGCAACGTCTTCCAGTGCAAGCTTCATCCTGGCTCTCTCAGAGGAAATTGGAAAGGCCTTAAACAAGAGGTTCTCATAAAGAACCTACCACAGGTTGATGTTTCAGGATTTTAATTTTTTTGCAGCAGTGCTTGTCAGTAGCGTTAGTTTCCATTTGAGGTTTAATCATATACTGGTTTCATTTGTGTCACTCTGAGCTGGGCAGACGTCCTGTGAAAAGGTCACAAAGGAATGTAGCTGAAGATGGGTAGTTTAAGTTTTACAGAATCATCCATTTTAATGTATTTTAATTATAGCATGCTTCTGTATTGATGTGAAGTCATAATGACATCCAGTGGCAACAAGGTATGCTAACTGAAAACATCTACTCTCAAGATAATGATACATAAATTCCTAATTCAAGAGATTAATTCCTTTTTAAAAAAATAATCTGTAACCTTTGCAACTGCACTTAGATTAAGAATTAAATTATCTTCTACTTGGATTTTTTTTTATTACGTAAACTTACACAACAAACAAAATAAGCAAGCTTTCTTTATTATTTCAGATTTATTAGTGATAGTAGGTTAATTCTTTCCTAAGGTCAGTTGCATGCAACACACTACTCCTTGAAGTACAGTCATCTAAAGCTCTTTAGTTACTGCATGGTAAGGCTTCTTAAGTCACAGTGTATTTTCTTCAAGGCCTTGGCCAAAAAAAAAAAAAAATCTAGACGAAAAGTTACACCAATTAACATTTATCTCATAAGGAATACAACTTCACTACTAGGTTTTTTGTCTACACACATTCTAATACTGCTGATGGTGCTAGGTTATTTGTCAAAACAATTTACATTCAGAACACATTGCCGTAGGAATAAGAATGCTTTATAAAAGACAGAAACAGGTAAGCATGGCTTTCCCATTTTCAGCTAATATTAACAAAAAGGTAATATGCAAAAATTAAAGGAAAAAAAAACCCAGCCCAACACATACATTACACAACCTGTGCAATAAGTTATCCATGAAATAACTCTGTTAAATCATAAAAATCACAAGCATTAAAAATAAATATGTATCTAAATAAATATTTTGATTTTAATCTTGTGGCAATTATTCTTTATTTAGCATATGAAACACTTGTTACATATTTATGTTCACACCTTGCCAAACAGGTTACACTTGTCATAACAATACCAAGTACTACGGTGGTTTTCTTTACATTAGAATCTAAAAGTTTTAACTGCACACATTCCTTTCCACTGAAATACCATCTATTCG
Organism: Fulmarus glacialis; assembly: GCF_000690835.1. Classification (NCBI taxonomy): domain Eukaryota; kingdom Metazoa; phylum Chordata; class Aves; order Procellariiformes; family Procellariidae; genus Fulmarus; species Fulmarus glacialis. The sequence continues at coordinate 46,081 of NW_009230749.1, forward strand.
GCACCAGTTTTAAAATTATGCAAAGCCATCAGTATTGGACCACTTTATGGGACTGGGATTTTTTTTTTTTTAACTTGAGGCAGCCATAACTTTCTCTAATTGCTTCTCTTTGCCATTTCTTGCAGTCTCATTCATCAAATATTCACATTCACCATGTTATCAAACAAGACAGACATACATACGTCACTCCACATAAAGGTTACAAATAAATATGTTTTAAGTTTTATGAGAAAAGAGTTTAGAAGATGTTGCAAAATACTTAAATGTTTTACAAAGATTTTTGTCAGTGATTATTGTCCTTGACCATCCTTCTCATCACTTTTTGGCAAAGAAATAAAAAGGAAGGAGAGAAAAGGCAGAGACACCTGTCTGTTCCTTGTTTCGGAGTCCTCAGGTCAGCTTCAAAGCCTTTCATTCATACAAAATACAAAATTCTCTTCAGCTATGAGGGCTTCAGCTGTGATGGAATTATTTAGTTATTTTGCTGCAAGAGAGTCGCATGCTAGATGTATAGGGGTGTCTCTTGTCCAGTTAGAAGCCTGAACATGGCAGCTGGCATAGTCTTCATGTGAATCTGTCAATTGATTTACACAGAAATTAACAGAATTGTTACTAGTTTAAAATAATCCATAAGGCCCAATCTGTCTCTCCCTGTGGTGTAAGTGCATTTATTGTCCTGGTTTCTATAGATGTGAATGTTACCAAAGTTTCTAGTTCAGAGTTCTCCGTTTCTGACAAGCTGGTTTGCTGTATGCTTTTTTTGTGTGGTTTTTTTTTAAATGACAACAACAAGATGCAAGATCATATAGCTAAAAAGACACCTAAACACTTTCTATTGTTATCCCCTACTCCAATTACAGCCCTTAAAGAAGCAGGACAAGCCTCTCTGAAAATTCATTCTGCTGTTCTGGTATTAAGTGAACTTCGATTTTTTTCTATCTTCCTTCCCTGTGGGATTGTCATTTTGTACATGTTTTCTCCTAATTGGAGTAAGATCCTCTGAACACAAAACCTGGAATTTAAATGTCAGTCAAGAGTTTGGTGGAACAGATTCTCTCATGGCTAGTGTATTTAAGTTCTTTCTACAAGGAGTACTGTGATAGCGTCAGAGGAATTTTACAGACTAACAGGATTAAAGGCAGGTTACTAACAGGTAATCAGAGTTGCATCAGAAATGTAGTAACAGCTGTAAGTACCTATCAGACAACACAAGAGGAAGGAACTTTACTGATAATACAATACAGACCCTCACCAGTCATACATTGCCTTGGTATCTTGGTCTCTTTATGCTGAAAAAAAAAGTTTCATGTTGTCCTCATACGTTTAGTGAGATGGTATGCAGCAAAGAGGTACCATAAAGGCATGGAGGTTCTATTGAAATCTACAGCTTTGTTCCTGCCAACATGCATGTACCCTGTATTATTTTTCAAGTATCATTTTCCACAGGAAAACAAGTTATCTTTGATTTTTGGCGAAGGAACTAGTGAAAGATCTGGCCAGGGTTGTGTATGATACTACCACTAAATTCAGTAGGGATTTTGATAAACTGGAGGATCTTGTTCATTCATTGCTGATTTCTCTAGAAGTACTGGAGAGAGATGTCTTAACTTATTCCCAAGGTAAGTTAGAAATGTTCAGTGCAAAGGAAATCATTAAAATACATATCAATTTGAATCTCTCACCTCTTTGAATATTAATTTATTTCTATGGCAGATGCTATAGTGATAAGCCAAGAGACATTTTCATAGCTAACATGCTTGTGCAATTTCTTCCCTTAATTGATTGGTTTAACTTAGTAGGTTGAAGGTTCAGAATCATGCCAGGAACTCTTGAAAATGAGCGGGGAAAGTGCAGTGAATGTGCATCTAATTGTTCAAAAAATGTTCTATTAATTGTTTGTTATTAGTGCTCAACTCCAATTTACTGAGGTGGTGGTTTTACTGCTATGTTAAGACACTCTTTTCAACTGAAAAATATATTCTTTCAACGGTTTTAATTCCTGATGAAGTATTTAATTGTTTTCTTACCTCTCCCACTGAATTAGACAATGCTTGTACTATCTTCTCATGAGCAGTAGCAACAACACTTTGTCCATTGATCTCAATAATACGATGTCCTACTCTTACCCCTCCCCTCTCAGCTATTCCACCTCGCATCAAGCTGCAAATCTGCCAAGAGAAAGCAAAGTTTATTAAAGTTTAGAAATGTCATAATGTAGCAGTTACTGGGATTTAATACATAATAATGAGTGGTGACACCGTAAGGATTCCAGAAGATACTTGTGGAAAGTATTAAGCAATACTGTGAGGTTTTAAATGTTGGTTTGTTTTTTTTCAAAATTTCTGCAAATTACAATTTTTATTTTCATTCTTATGGGCTGGGAACATATAAATACCTAACACAGTGATACAGGTAGCAGCCATGCAAAAGAGTGGAGTCAGGGGGAAGAAAGAAGTTTTATGTACTGTCAGGACAGGAGAAGAAAGTGATTTTTAAATATTTCTGACTGTGCTACCTGAACTCTTTCTGCAGACTACCACGTAATTCTTTCTGAATAATGGGAAATATAAAAAGTGCTAAAGTAAAAATTAATCTACAACAGCAATTTTTTCACATACATAGAAAAAAATGATATAAAGCTTAATCCTTAACCCTGCATAAATACTAGTTTAGGCTGAAGGAACGGATGATGCCATACAGATATTCTATATTGAAAGCTGGTAATCTGTCTAAAGGGTCACAGAGATACAAGGAATATATAAGGAAAGATCTATCTCAAAGATATAAGGAAGAAATTTTCCATGATGAGGGTGGTGAGACACTGGAACAGGTTGCCCAGAGAAACTGTGGAGGCCCTAGAAGTGTATAAGGTCAGATTGGACGGGGCTTTGAGCAACCTATCTAGTGGATGATGTCCCTGCCCATGGTAGGGAGGTTGGACTAGATGATCTTTAAAGGTCTCTTCCACCCACACTGTTCTCTGAGTCTATGAAACATGCAAATTCTGTTTCTTTTTACAGGCTGTTCTCAGCATAGTGAATATGACAACTTGTTTCCTGTGCCTCTGCAGGTTGGAAAAGGGCACTCTGCTCTCCAGAGCCTCTGCTTTTCTCCATGTTTTACAGTGCTGCTGGCCATAGGGAGCTTAGAATGAAGAAGGCAAGTCAGGCCACTGTTTCACCTGGCAGCTGCAGGTACCAGTAAAGAACTAGGCACAGGTTTTGACTTTTACGCCCCCTACAATAGGGGAATAATTCTACAAGAAGAGTTCCATGCACCAGGCATAGTCCCAGCAGACACTACTACTTAAAATTATTCTGAGGTTGCAACATAGGTGGTGTATAGGCAGAAAGAAAAATTTCAATCCAGTATGGAGAATTGAAAAGAATGTTTCCTCCTCAGTAACAGTGTCTGTGCTACGGCAGGGTCCTCCCTGACAGACGAGACAGCTGAATATTAGAAATTGTTGGTAAATTATTTCAAGACTAAGGTCACGCAGCACATAAGGCAGATAATCTATAGCTTGAATCTCTGGAACCAAGCAGAGCTTAGCAGAGATTTACCTTTTGTTTACTGAGAAAAACCTGTTCTTGAAGGAAAATGAGTGCTAGAGCATCCAATGATGGCTGTTTCTGCAGTTACTGTCAATGGTTAGAATCATATGCCAAGAATTATTATTTGCTGAGCTCTGGTCATTTGCTCAGAGCTAAATACAAGTATGATAAGATGTGGCTTGTGTCCCAGTAAGTTTGTAATCTAATTCAGAAACATAGTATGTGGGGAGATGGCCAAGCCGGAATATATTGAAGGTGAAATATTGTCTGTGGTTGACCAGAATCTTTTTTGTATGACACTAGCAGTTTCCTTTAAATTCCTCTTCACAAATAACAAGGCTATAAAAAAGGAAACCCCTTCTTACTCAAAGTTCAGGTTACCTGATACAGGGAGCGAAAATATATAGTTATTCTTTGTTTATAAAAGGCCTTTCTCAGCTTTCTGAAAAAAGACTTTCTCCTGCAGTGAGACTTATCTTCCACCATGCTATCATTAGTGACTGAGTTTTACCTACTGTGGTTCATAAACAAACTATTTCTGACAGACTTTTATGGATAGAGGCACCATCAGAACCCTTCACAGAATTGTCTTGAATTTCAGTCACGTACAATATATTGTTTTGCAGGTAGTCTACCTTCTAATCATAGAGCTGACAAGATAAGCTGTACTACATAGATCTTCTCTTTTATAGAAAGCTTCTCAATTCAACTTGCTGTTAGAATAACAGTTTGCTCCTTGCTGTTGGGGATTGTATGCGGTAATCTGAAAGGACAAAAAGCAGAATGTGCCAAAAGAAACCCTGTAAATATATTTTTCACAGTATAAAAGAATATATAGAGACACTACAGCCAGCTGAAATAAAAGCTTTCAGAGCAAATGAAAATGTAACCTCTCACCCCACTGGCATAAAGGAAAAGATAATGGCTTGCATATCTATCCAGAGCACCTTTCACTGTGTGGCTCTCAAAGCACTTCTAATACCATCAGTGAATTTCTTCTTTCTAACAGCCTCAGACATAGGAAGCGGTCTCTTATCTTCATTCAAGAACTTGATCCCTCTCCAGGGAAGGGAGTCAGCTTCCTTTTTGCGAGCATTAACTATTTTAATGAGGTAAAGAGAGAAACAGACACAGAGCCCAAGTGGCTCTGCCTAGCCTCACAGATCCTGTTAAGCTAGACAGAGTGCAGATGTAAAGAAATATACTGTACTTAAAGCACACATTTACATGGCTCCTGTATTTGCAAGCGGCTGACTCAAAGCAGCCTTAAGACTTTTGTCTCCAGCCAGTGCAGCTATGGCAGATTAGGCTGGCAAGTTTAAGCTGAGCAGTACCACTAAGTAAATACGATTCTATTCAGCCAGGATTGTTTAGCCTGCTGTACTTGTTGAACCTGTCGGCAGCTGTGATATTCTTAAATAAAGCATGACGGATCTGGATCTTCTTGTACATAAGAGCGTATACTCTGTTTACTGTGTAAACTGAAGAAAAAAATGAAGGAAAAAAAAAGAAGAAAGAGGTAAACCATACTGATTCAATCCATTCAGCTGTTACAGATTCTGCAATGTCTTAGACAAGCTGCAGTGGATCAGATGTGAAACTTCAGTAGCTTCACAATCAGTTTTATTGCAGCTGCCCATTGTGTAGCAAAACATTAAGGATAGAACAGCGCAAGGCAAACTAACTGTTTATTCTGTGTCAATGCCTTAAATATAACCTGTTAAACCAGGTTTCTCCTCATCTCACTCCTATATTACTCTATTTAAACCCTGTATATTTTTTCCCAGATAGTTTAAATAAATATAAACAAAGGCAAGGAAGAAAAAATAAACTGTCCATTCTGTTAAGTTTTACCTAGTTTTACTGTATTTTTAGATAGAATTGTGCTAGGCTAGGGACGGGGTAGATACACTGCTCAGAGAAAGTGTCTGAGCTCTGAGAGCCAGACTGAGAAGTGGTGCATTATCAGCAGTAAAAATACAACTAGTAATACACAGATTTTTCATAATTTAGCAAACAAGATAATGATGCGATATGAGCGGACCACTTATATTTAAATATCCTAATTTTAAAAGAAGTGTAGCATAGTGATTTTCAGAAGGTGGCTAATAGGTCACCTTATGTTCACCTTCCCATCACACAACATTCATACTTGTTTCATATGTATGCACAATATTTCCTTTTTTTCTTAATGTTTTACAGTTCAAATTTTAGATTCCTTTTATAAATATGCAATGGAACTACATCAGTATCTTTCAAGAGCCATGAAGAATATTTGCATCATTAGTGCAAGAGGAATTTTGCAAAATTAACACTGATTTATGCTGTTGTGCTGTTCCCTAACTAAAACTTCCAAAAGCTGGCTCTACTAGTGCTCTATGAAGCACAACTTCAGGCTTTGCATTAATTAAACTATACAGAATACACAAAGAAAACAGTCACCTGCAGCAGCCCAGTCTCTGCATCTTCCTGATACCCTATATGCAAGCAAAACCCAGCTCAGATTGTACTTTTGTATGTCCAGGTTGTTTATGGGCTATTCATTAATATAATAGCTGTACATCCTGCACAGATGAGATAGGCAGAGTGAAAAGGAACCATGCAAAACTGCTATCAGAAGAAGCACAGAAATAAGTACCAGCTGCACACATAATGAGGTAATGGCAGAGCAGTAGGAAACATTTACTTATACCTGTTCAGGCAAGCCATTTATTTCTTTACTGTGCTAATACTGAGCCAACAAAGAATAAGGATGTTATTTCTGAATCCTGTCATAATTTATAACAATTGCTGGCAATTACAAAACTGCTTTCAGTTCTGTGTCAAACTACCAGAGAGACATACTTTGCAGAGTCATATTTTCAAATGTTAAGTGAAGTAAGAGAGAGTTTATCTGAGGAAGGACTTAACAGGCCCAGAAGCTTGTCTATATAGCAGCCTAACAATCTCTCCTTTTTGTTCATTTGGTTTCATATTCAAACACAGACTCTTCATAAATGAAATTTACTACAAGGCTTTTTTTGTTATCTGAGAAGGATTTTTATGCTGAATTTGGTAAACTTTATATTGGATGTCATCTAAATGTTGCTCATTTAACTAGAATGAATTATGACCATCCATGTGGTGAATACGACAAATGACCAGTAGATGGTGGAGTGAGCATGCTATGAAAGAAAACAACTACAGTCTGCAGAATTTACTAAACTAAGGCTCCAATTATGTAGGATATGATTAGCTGGGACAAGATGAACAGATAGTCTCACAGACTCCGTAAGTGCCTCTGTCCATGTGAGGACATGATATGCTGCTTCTAATCCACCTTAGCCTGATTCTTTTCCCCAGCCCTGACCCAAACCCCACCAATGCTGTGACAGGCCTCCTAAAAGAGTTGATAAACACAGCGTAGTATTGTTCCTTGTTCCTTAAATATATTTTCCTATTTTTATCATAGCACCAGCTGAACATACTAGATTTACAAAGGATAGCAATTAGGAAATAAATCAATGCATCATACAGTGTTCTCGGCACCCTCTGTGAGATCTTGTAGAACTAGATCCCATCCCTTTCATCCTTTTTATATCAAGACTTGGGATTTGAGAAATAGAGTGAAATACCAGCAATAACCATACCTACTTAACATACACATACATGTATGTGAAAGGGGATTAAGCACAGGCATAGAAGGACAGAAATATACCACAAACCTGATTTTTCTGTATTTTTTTACAGACCTCTCTCTACTCAAGTGTCAGAGCATTAATCCCAAACACGACAAATACTTTAAACCTCTGCTTCTAAAGGATGTCAACCTGGGGTAGGTATCACTTCAGAGTGCTTCCAGCTGGACCAAGGCTTGTGGCGGTGTTCTTTATACCAATCTCTGCTGTAATCACAACATGGTATGTGATCTTAGGTAGGAACACTTAAAACTTAGGTACAATAATAACTTAGAGATGGCTAGCAGAGCTGAAAATCCACTAATGAGCCATCTGTTTGCTAAAGCACAGTAAGGCCCATAAACCATATCCTATAGAGTTACCTGCTACTCTTCCAAGGGTGGCAAACAGAAATCTGGCAACTTCAATCGATGATTTCACAGAACTCTGGGGATCAGAGCCCACAGTCCTTTGTGATGTGGTTTTCTGTGTGAGCAGCCTGATTATTTTTTTTCCTAGACTGGAGGAAGAGGAGATGGTGATGGTCCTGCACTACAGACAGTCCCTAATACTAGTATCAGCCCCCAGAAAGGCCAGGTGACTACCTGAGCTAGTTGTGTTGGGAGTTTGCTCTGGAAAGGTATTGGAAAATGGCTTGGGAAGGAAGAACTATGAGAGCAGGACCCTGAGCTGCACTGGGTAAGTGCTTACCTGCCACATTCATTCTCCTGTTTGCTGCTGTTATTACAGGGAAACTGCAGCATGCAGAGAACGGATATCTGGGCCACAACCTATACAATTACTTGTAGTGAGAGGTGTTTAGTTTTAACCAGAGGAGGTCACAATTACATTCCCTTGCCCACTACATGTGATCCAAATAAATTATGCACAGTGGAAGAAAAATGAAGTGTCTTAGTGAGTGTGTGCTGAAATTTAAAAAAGAGAAACAGGATCAGAGCTAAGATTAGAATGTTGTAATTTTAAAAACCTGTTTCAGCATAACTGTTTTCCTTGCAACTCTGGCACACTAATGACAGAGTTATACATGAATTAACTGACCCAGATATTGCACCAAACAATCTGGACTATAAATCTTGTGGCTGTATCATGCAGAAAAATCCCTCAAGAATGGCAGTACTTGTTCTCCTGGTGTTGTCCATTTGCATTATATTACTCAGAGATGTGATTATAAGGTTTTGATTAATTAAGGGATCACAGTGCAAAAAGTGAGGTCATGTGCAAGGATTTTTTTCAGTACTTCAGTGTGTTTCTTGAAAGAAAAAAAAAAAGAAAGGAAAAAACCCAAAACCATCACTGAACACAGAAACTTACAATTCCATTCTGTACACTGAAGCCCAGCTGGTATTTTAAGTCTGGCCGTTTTATGAGGACAGTAGTAACAGGAGGACAGCTGACAATGTTCAGTTTGACTTGCGTCTGATTCTTGAGACCCTGTAAGATATTCCAAAAGTTAGTATTTCTGAAATGCATCTTCATTTGCTCTTTCATTAGTGGTTTCTTAATTGCAAGAGTGTAAAGCAGCTGATCTGAGAAAGAACAGCTAGAGTTAATAGAAATCTGTTGTTAACTTTGAGATACATTTCTCTGTTTCATTTATTTCCCAAGCTGTTTGGCCCAAAAAAACATACCAAAACTTTGCCTTTAATTACTATAGAAACTTCAAGAAAGTGTTCAAGGAAAACCAAAACTTGACTACTACTTGCCCTTTTCCAGCATCTGGCTAATTAATCTCCTGCTGCTATTGCTCTTGGTAAATCTGCACAGACATTAGATTAGTCTCAGTGATTAAAGATAATGCATTCTGAGATTCCATCATGTCTGGGGAATCTTCATGTACTCACTTGGTCTGTCCTGCAGTCTACCAGCCTTCATCCATTTCATCTACATGGAGCCCAAAGAAGCATAGTAGATTTTAATCCTCAGATTTTAATTCGGAGGCTGTGGGGAAGCCTGAAACTTTGAAGATAGCTAAGTAACTTAATTTAGGCAAGTTTTTCAGACCTGGCCTCATTTGTTATAGTCCAGTAACAAAGCTGCAGTCAAATTCTCCAGCCCTCAATTTCTGTACATTATCACCCCTGAATCTCTGTTTCTAATTCTACTTTTTGTTAACGACAAATTACTACTTTTTTTTTTTGCAGTGATATGAAAAATTGTATTTGCTGGAAATCTACAGGGTCGCTTGTCAGAATATTACATCTCTGCTGGCTTACAACCTACAGCATATAGTGTAAGTTTGGGGTACCTTTATGATCCCTTGGCATGTTGCAAGAGGTAGACCAACTAAACTGGTCCCATTAATGGACATAATTTGGTCTCCAATGCTTAGTTTTCCCGAACGGGCTGCAGGGCCTCCATTCATCATGTTAGCCAGGATAACGGTGGGTAGAATGGATCCCCATCCAGATTCCACAATCACTACCCCAAGAATTTCTCCCTTCTGCTTTTCTAGCTGGAGCTGCAATTAGAAAGAAAAAAAAACATTTTTTGCTTTGATTCGTCTAAATTTGAGCACTAGCATCTCAGTTGTTCCTGAGTAACACCTACAAACTACAAAAAGAATTCTGTTCTTTGCTATTAGGTAGTAGCATGACTTCAAAAACGCTGTTAAAACTGTATAACACATACCTCTTTATTTTCAGGGGTATCCTGCACTTGTTTGTTGAAGGTCATATAGGTCCTTATAATAAGCAAAAAACTAGCACAGTGGTTAACTCTATAGAAAGTGGTGGAACTGAATACCAAATGAATGAATGCCAAAGAAGTTTTTATCCTTCTTGGAACCTGGCAGCTGGGGGAGGCTGTACATTTTGTGGCTAAGGCAACGCCTGGAACACAGGCTTGAGTTCAGCTCCACTTCTGCCATCACTGCTCAGGTTGTCTCTTGATCTCAAGGTTGTCTGTCCTTATTTTCAGGCAAGGATCTCTTGATTACTATTGTTGCTATTGTTGTTGTTATTATTAACATTATTATTATTATTAATATTGAATATACTTGTGCCTAGCATGTTAATCTAAGATCCCTGATGTGCTGATGTAATGTAAATTATGACTTCTCCTCAAACATGGTGATGTTAACTGTTCAGTAATCATAGCATATCTAACTTTTACAGAAGAGGAGTAAGAGTCTAAGTAGAGAACATACTCTTTAACAAAATACTGGGAATTATTTTCTTTCAAATGTGGAAGGACAGGGACATCCGTACTTACAGGAATCACGAAGGCCAGCTGACTTTTGCTGAAGCTATCTATCAAGGCTTTGAACCAACCAGTATGCCACAACTCTGTCGTCATTCAAACATTCATAAACGAATTAGAAACAAAGGTGCCACAAAAATAATGACCTTTTTAATCACTTTGAAATGTGACACATTTGTATTTTTCTGTTCCGATTCTAATTTAAACCAAGATTTTTGAATTTTCCCTTGTTTGCTACAAGAGAAATACTTTGTCGTGCTTATATGCACATGAAAACACTTTACTGATACCTAATGACTGCAGATGTATAAAACTACAAATCGTAACCTTTCTATCTGCAGGTATAGATGAAAAATGCTCCCTTCCCAAGAACACACATGCTGTACAAAAGAACCTGTAATGCTAGAAAAAATGACTGTAAGCAGGAAAGCTGTGACTGAAGGATTAAGCAATTTGCAGTTCATCTCAAAGTAAGATTGCGTTAGGGCTCAGCATAGAAACTCTGACCTTCGGAACATGGGCGAAATCCCTATCACACTGCAGCAATATAAGACAAAGCAGAATCTGGGTGCAACTGCCCAGCTGCATTCTAGTTTGGAATGCCCAGTATTACAGTGACTTTTGTATGAAATGTAAAATGTGAAATATATGGCTGTTGTACAGAAAGAATCCATTACATCCAAAATCAAATGTAAATAGTTACATTTATCTAATTTGGGGCACTTAAGGGAAATTCTTGCCTTTTTATGCATTATGAGTGTGAAACTCCATTTCACATGGCAGTTTTGCTGGTGTTCTAATAGGGGAAAGAAATTAGCCTGCTCAGTGCCACAGCATCCTGGACTCGTGGTCCTTGTATCTATTAAGTAAGAAATCACTTACAATGTGCATTGAAATGGATTGTCGTCTCTCTTTCTGTATCAGTACATTGGTAAAACAGAAACACACCTTACACTGTGTACTGTGAATAGCACAGAGCTTATCTATGTCAGATGTAAATGTACTTTATTACTGTTTTGATCAATGGAAGCAGAAAGACCCTGAAAATGAAAAGAAGAAATTCCAAAAACTTATAAAGCTGCTTTTAGTAGCACAGTGTTGATGAAGCAACACATCTTAAAATGCCAAAGATACTTCCTTGAGAATTACATTCCTCTGAAAAAATGGATCAATCTGAAATGAAATTCCAAAACTAGTTTACCTCTTTGCAGTTTTCTGAATTGGAAAAGTGTATGAGATCATCATTGTACATCTCTTGGGTATTGATGATGTCACTGTATTCTTTCTGACTGAGATCCTCTGGGTTAATTCCATTGGCTCTTAAAAACTCTTGGTAAGCCACACTGAAAGCCTGACCAATTGACTGAGCTATCAGCTGTGCCTAGAATGTAGAAAAAACCACAGCTCAGAGAAAGGAGTGATAAACAGTTTACCATTGAAACCATAAGAAACAAGAGAGATTGGATTTTAAGAGAGTCAAAATAAAGGATCCTGTAAAGTTCCTATGTTAGTATGGATATAAAGTCACTTTAAGGTCAGTTGTACAGAAAGACTCCATTACATCCAAAATCAAATTGCAAACTCCATTTAAAAACCCTGCTGATCTCCTTTCATCAGTACATTGCAGTAGCAAGCAGCCATATGCTATTTATGTACTCGTTCCAATAAACACTGGAGAGTACTGGCTTTGTACCAATATGGAACAGAGCTTACAGAAATACTGTCACAAACGCTGCTTCTGATCACAGTATATTTGCAGGAGTGATGAGAGAACGGATGCTCTGCTTGCACATGCCTTCACAGACATGTATGCACTGATGATTTTGGTTGTCATGTCACCTGCTGCTTCTCCACCTTGGTTTTATAGGACTGAAAACACTGCTTCGAGAAAACCATCTGCTCTCCTATTACTGCTATGCTATCTGTCTCATATTCCCAGCAAAACAGTAATAGCCCTACTTACCCATTGCCCATCTACAATAGCTATTCCCATTAACACCTTGACTAGCAATGTCAGGGATGCTTTCAAGAATGCAGCCAGAGCCATGATTATAGCTTGTTAATGTTAAGAACAACTCCTCAAAATCCCCTGTGTCTTTATTAATTTTTGGAGCACTTACCTGCACATGCATTTTATTGCAGTATGCAGTAAAAGGTGACTTCCCATTACAGTGGGCTGTATAGTGAGTATAATTAATGAAGCATTACAGTGACTGGTATTTGGATGTGTCAGAAATATATACACATTAGAAAGAAATCTACAGAAACTGACGATGATGATGATAATACTAACAACTTTGCACATTCAGCACACTGCAAAAGTCAACTAATTAAATAATTTTTGAACTGCTGCAAAACATACTTTCTTGTTCCACTAGATGGCACTGGAACACAGAGAAACAGAGGTGGAGATAAGTAAAAGGAATTTGTAGTCAACTTCTTCTACACTTGAATTTTTTTTTTATTTTCCTATTCTGAGTTTACTGCAGCTCAGAGGAGAATGCCGCGTTGAGTTTCGTACATTTGTGGTTTTCAAGTACTGTATTCTGTCAGGGGATATGAGTAACTCCCAATGATCTGAGGAGGGGTTAATTGCATCTTACAACATAACTCCCTAAAAATATTACTAATCAAACTTATAAAACTATTCTAGAAATGCAACACACTTTCTTAGACAATAGGTACATGCTAAATGCATTATGAATGCATAGGGTTTTCTGAATAACATAGTAAATCTAAATCTTCTTGCAATCTGCTGATCAGATACACGGTGCTTTCTTTGATGCTAAAAGGTGGTTTTCTTATTTCATATGTGCTGCAGTACATAAAAGCACCAATCTGCTTGACTGGAAAATGATTTTAGAAAATCAAGGACATAATTAGACTAGCCAGTCACACATCGTTCCTCCAATTTTGTGCAATTTTAAAACGTCTTTTCAAATCTTATCAATATACCAAGAGGTTTGTAGTAGTACGGTAGTACAGAAGTCATCAAGAACCTTTTTATATCGTTCCATTATTAAAGTTTATCACCAGTCCTTATTGACTTCTTGTCGTGGTTTAACCTGATAGGCAGCCAAATACCACGATCTCCAGTGCCATTGCTGTCTCTGTAGTTAGTCCTTTGCTTTTGCCTCCATTCTACGTTCTCAAAACAAACATGTCTAGATGTGATATTCTATTCTATTACTGTTAATAACAGCCAGTTCTTGCATCTTAATTTCTTCTATATCTCCCAAGTTTTTATGAATGTTTATGAAAGTCTTCAGCATTATGTGCAACCTAGAGATAATGTAAATAGTTGCTTGAAAAGGTCACCTGAGCAAAGCAGTGGCAGAGCTGAGATATTATGTTTGGGAACAATCCCAATCTAGCACTCTAACCTTTAGACAATGCCATTTTTCCTTCACAGGCTTATTGCTTTAAAACAATGAAAATGATTGCTTAGCTCAAAAAATATGCAACCTGTGAGTTATGACTGTCTGAACCGAAGAACTCAATTCTTTTTTTAATTGGTATGACAGAAATTATATTTAAAGTTCCGATATAACGATGGTCAGAAATGTTGAGTACTGCCTATTACTAATACCTGTACCTCAACTGTCAAGTTAGAAACAGACAACATATTTTGCTTTTTCTGTTTTACTAGCTTGGTATTTTTTTCCATAAACGTTTTAGGTTGAAGTCCCTTGGTCTGCCACTTCAGACACAAATATCTATTTTGCGACAAAAACAAACCTGCATGTACAATAGCAGTAAAGCAAGGTTATCTTCCTTTGCCACAAGAGGTAAGGGCATGGCACGCCAGCACTTTTCACAGGATGCAGCAGAGATGTACGGAACTCTTTTGCAACCACTACTTCTGCAATCCTATTTTGAGAATGGCTCCAAGTTCTTTCATCTTCTGGTATTTCTAATGCAAGCGAAAATTAGAACCTAAATTCTGAAGTGGTCATTCCTTTTTTAAATGGAATTTTAACAAAACGTGGTTTAGGGCTAATCTGCTATTAGATCTCAGAGTATCTTATGGCATAAAATGACTAAAATTATGCTTTCTGTTGTATAGATGTTCTGAGAGAGTAGTGAGAGTGAGCTCTCCCTAGCCTTTTAATTAAGAATTGCTAAACTCTTCTGGCTGTGAAGAAAAATTTCTATAAATACAGAGAACTAAACTTTCTTAGCTCTATTGCATTTATATAAAAATTCTAATTCATAATCTTTGCTAGGGATGAAAGAAGAGAACTGAAAAATAAACAGCTGAATGTGTTCTTAAGCGTCAAAGGATCAAGTCACATGTTTGAGAGTACGTATACCAACTACAGGTAAGTAAGCCGTAAGGGAGTAAGGACTGGGTAGAGAGAAACCTTGTGCCCGCCAAGTTGATAGATGTTCTCAGCAACTTGGCTTCAGTTTGAAAGAGATCCAGAACGGTTCCACTTCATTGTCAAGTCTGGAGACTTGTGTGTGTCATTCTGTGCCAACCGGCTGAACTAAAGGATCCAATCGAGGATGAATGATCAATTTTATATCCCATAAATTAATTTTGGCCATGAATGGCCACCGACTTCCAGACAACTCCGAATCATTAGGTACTAAAGCATTTGGGGAAGCATTGTTGAAAGAACACAAACAATTCTGTAACACGTAAGACAAAGACTGGATATTTTGGGACTGAGGAGGAGACGCAAATTAGCGACACGGATTTGTGGAGACAGAAAAGAGATATGAACATGGACAAACAACTGGCTAATGTTTCCACAGATTACCTGTAGCTTCAATCAGAAAAGATTAGTGACAACAAAAATTCATTCAAGAAATTAGATGTAATTTCAGAGATTCTCTAAATGACATACATTGCTTAAATGAATTTAATCCCATTTACTTACATCCTCTGATTCAAAGACATGGCATATCATTTTGTACTGCTTTTTTCCTTCCTGTGCACCAGGTGTTGTTTCAATACAGTCTTGAGAAGCTGATCTTGGCATGCGGCGTCGCGCCATTAAAACCACAATGTTACCAATATCGGCAATATATGAGATTGTGCGCAGTGCATGATCCATCATTGTTTCCTAATAAAACAAAGAGAAATAAAGTCATTCTTCATGCCTGCTGTTATTCTACAAATGCTGCGTCTTCCCTCTCCCTGATGGCCTATTGCTTGAGAATGACAAAAGCTACAGACACACTTTCTGTGGGCCCAGATCTGACATTCCCTACGCAGGGGCCGAACTCCAACTGAAGACATAGTGGCTGTTCAAGAAATTTGCTTCAATACAAGTGTTGCCTGAGCAAATACAACATGGTTGCTACTATAAAGCAATAATTAAGCAATAATCGCAATAAAGCAATACTGTAAAACATACTAATGTTTTATAAATATTTTCATGCTGTTGGAAAATTATGTTTCCCTTTTGTATTGGTTTTGCTGAATGAAGCAGATGCATTTCACAATAACAGAACAGGTGTTAGGGAAGTCATATGTATATGAGAAAATGTTATAATTTCCTGATTTTTTTTTTTTTTTAATCATGACCTATAATAGCAATAATATCTAAGGTAACATTTTCTCATATACATCAAAGGGATACTTACTTTCTTTGTAAAGAGCTATGAAGGCAGTATTTCACCTTCTCTGTAGGCAGAATTTTTAATACTTTTTTCTGGCTACCTACATATCTCAGGTCAGTTTGGAGAGAACTGGTCTAGTGTCTGGGCTCACAGTCAAAATCCTATTCCAGTCAATGTCATTAGACCACCAATTCAGTTGTGCTGGGAGAACTCAACTCAGAAGAGCCGTTGCCTGTGAGAATGATTTCAAGTGGAAACCTGTCCAAGCTTCATCCTGATGAACACTTCTTATGTAAGAACACCATGAAGAGTACTAAATATAAAAAGTCTTGAAACTTCCTGCCTCTATCTCAAATCCCTCAGCTCTGCATCCTTTTAATTACTTTAGCCTTTTAAATTCTTATTTTACTTTCTGTTATTAGCAGGGAAATCCCAACCTACTACTTCCAAATGTTTTTCCCACAGGAATATATCATTATTCAGTGGCTTTGATTAAGTATTGAGTTGCCTTGGACAAATGAAAACTGAGTGCATATTTGTAGTCAGAGAAGGATCTGTTGTCACTAAAGTGGTTTTATTTCAGATATTACTATTTTATCTTCTGTTTCCATCTCCAGTCCATGCTTCTATCGATTGTTTCTTATACAAAAGAGCAATGAGGTCCCAGAAGGAAGAACCTTCAAGGACATTTTATAACAGTTTCTGTGCACTACTAAGTATGAACTTGTAGTAAGTTTTATTATTTCTAAACTCAGCATTAAGTATGAATAAATTAACGTGGCTCAACAGCTAGCAGTCTCATTTTCATTAAAAGGTTTCTATATGTAAAATAATGTTATTTTAATAAAACAATGTATGTGACATTGCTTCAGTGATAATTTCAAAGGATTTTGATATATTTAGGACTGCAAAGACAAAGAGAATTATATACTTGTTTACACTAATGTTTCAGACAATTATTTGTACCTTCATACAGGTTTTATTCAAGATACTGTATAAGCAACCTGATTTCTCCTTTAGTTTTTTTTTTAAATAAAAATAAATAAAAAGCCACAACTTCTCTTAAGTTCCCAGAAAGGCGTGTTGCTATGGAAGATGTTCCGCAATGGTAAGAAACTTTTAGGTTTAAAATGAGAGTTTTAGGAATGCTCATGCAATCAAGTAATTTGATTGACAGTACTTCCTTTAAGTGCCTTGAAAAAATCACTATTACTGAAGTCTGTGCATAATTACAGAGGAAGAGAAATTCCTAGGAAAAAAGGTAATACAACTTATGTTAGTAATGCTTATCTGGCAGGTATTTTGACAATTTAGACAAAATATAAGAAAAAGCCTCCTCGTTATAAGGACCCATAGAAGCCATAAAATGGTATTTTAAGGTAGTGATGATTTACATTTTTTCCTGAGGAGACATTCAAGGACTGTATGTTGCTCTTCACTATGTGACTGTGCTGTCCCTTCTCACCCCACTACTGCCCACATATCACCATCTGACTTGAGGTGCTCATCCGCTGTACTTGGAGCAGTCAGCCTTTGCTCCTTCTCAGTTTCAAACAAAGCCAGACTCTACTTTCCCGACATGTGAGTAAAATGCCTGTGTCCTGTTACAATGGTCACACGATGTGTGCACTTCTTGTGTGACAAAGAAAAGACTGCAGGAGGCTCATGAGGTAATTTCAGTATCAGGCTGCCAGGGTAATTAGTTCAGCTCTCAGATGTGGCTGGTATGCTGTACTGAATCCAATCTGTTGCCATTGGCTGAACATCCTTGTTTTAAGGCAAAAAAGAGTCCAAATCCTGTTTTTATGGGACATTTCAAACCTGAGCTTTATAGGTTTCTTAAACTGGATGCTGCTTACTTTAAAACCTTATGCTAAGTAGTTATTTTAATTAAGATAAAGCTTTCTATTGAAATAAAGACCAAGAAAGTGCCTCCAAACCATGCTTTGTTAGCTTTGTTTTCCATCATTTCTTTACATATTTTGCCATTGTAGAGATGAATTGTTCTCTTTTTAAAGAAACAGAAAGGGCCCATCTGAAAATTCCTTCTTGCTGGTGTCATTGGTCAGTTTGGAGGGTTTTCCAGACTTTTATTTATTGCTCAAACTGGGAACAATCAGAAGAATAATAGTTTTATTGACCAAACTATCTGAGGATGTCCCCTTCCCCACCCGCCCCGACCTGAACAGCTAAAAACATCCACCAAATTCTGCCTGAATTGGAATTAAAAAAAACTTATTACTGAATCAATTTGTTTCACTTTACTTTGTGATCTCTATTAGTTTTAAGTCAGTAAATTGCTTTCTGGTGTCTAATATATCTTTGTTCCTTTGCCAAGAGGTTGTCTCTGCTGCTTTTGGCATCTGCTTGGATATATATATGGATATTTCCAATGTGAAGCAAGAAAAATTGACTACAGGTTTGTTGTTTGTTTTGGTTTGTTTTTTTAAGTAAGAAGGCCTTTTGTTTTTCTTTTTTTTTTTTTTTTTATTATTTGCTATTGGCTCTTGATATGTATCAGAATATCCCACTGAGCAGCATGAGGTCAGTTTTCTTCAAACTCAATCATATTAGATGACTGAGATACCCTCCTTGCTGTGTCTGTAGTGGCAGGGTTTCCCTTGATATTTGATCTTCAAAAAAAACCTGTAATGTCGTATGAGATAATACACGATTTTCATAATTTCTGTAAGCAGCAGCATCCTTTATATAAACAGCTAGGTATTAGTTTACCATTAGTTGAACAAATCTGGAGGCCTAAGAGAGAAAGATTATTCCTCAAGTCGACAAGAGTAATTGTTTCAAGAATTTCAGTACAATTTAACTTGACAGAGAAAGAAAAATATAAATAATCATTGTTTCTTAGAACCACCTGTCTTACTGAAGAGAATCAGTACCCATAAAATTATTGTAATGATTCTTCTCAGGCTTGAAATAAAATGTTTTATGCTTATCCCTAAACTATGAAAAGTGATGACGGTTAAGAGATGGTTTGGGGGGGTGTCTCTAAGGGTTGCAGGGGCTCAGTAGGATTTATAGCACTTCTCTCAGTATGGAAAAATGTTTTATAATGGACATCTCTCAGCAGGATCTTGGAGCTCTGCAGAGATAATTGCTTTTCTGCAGAGATAATTGCTTTTCAGCAGTCTGCGCTAAGTATTCTGTAAGGCTGTAATCATACATGCAGTGTGCACAAGAGTGAATGGACTGGGAAAATGAATGCATTTAATCTCACCTGCTAAGAAAGTCTTTCTGTCCTTATCATCATGCAGAAGTTAGTCAAAGGGTTTTTTTTATTTTCCCCTTGTAGGGGTGAAAGCAGTCATTCCCCCACTCCCTCCCACCTTTTTCCTGTCTAATGCAATTACAATTAGGAATAAGGCAAATAACATGTAGTGACTGTAAACGTCTTTACTTTTGACTTACTCGTGACTTGACTTTTTCCTTTCTCACTCCGTATTTCGTTCCACTCTATTTTCTATTACCATTATCTCATTTTCATCCTCGCTCCTCCTTTGTCACTTTCCCATGAATCCCTCCATCCCTGCCCATCTGCTTCTCTATTCTTTCCCTCATCCCATCCATTCCATCCTTATATTTGTCCTTAGAAATTCAGTCTCTGTCTTGGCCTTTTTCAAAACCCCTGTTCTATCTTCTCCTGTCCAGATTCCTCTTTCTCAGAATCTCCCTTCCTTTCTAAGGAACTCTTTTAGAATCCCATTTCTTGTCCCTCTTGAAACCCAAAGAACACCCCTAAGCATTTTCCAAGCTTTCAAGTGATGTAGTCCTGTAGGAGTGTGAATTAGACAGCCTAACAAGTCAGAAGATTTTATGGAACCAATCATCTGCCAGAGGGCTCTGCACATACACATTTGTGACCTCTATATCTATCTTTTTCTCTGCTAGTTTTCCTAGTTGCTTCACTCCAGCTTCTCTTCACTGAGTGAGCAAGATGGGAGAGGCTGCTGTGATATTTATGCTGTTTTCGTGCACTGACTGCAAGCCCGTAAAGCTGTGGCAGTCAGGGAAGAATTGCTCTCATGTGAAGCAGGCATGTGGCCAAACCTAAGGTTGCTTCTACCATGTATACTAAACAGGTGGTCAACTTGGGCTGAATGATAAGCAACTAAAAAGTGGCAGGGGTGCCATTTCCTAGTGTTGCTGAAGGCAACAGAATCACCAGAGCTGGCTCTGTTCCAAAGTGGCAATACACCTTACTGGTGCTACTCAGCATTTTGAGCCCTGCTGCATGTAATTTTTTAACTGAGAATTTTACATTTTAAATCAGTTACTACCTCATGTGAGCTATACAACACTACCGATGGATTAAAACATGGATGGCACACTGCAGAAATAGGTTTTATATAATTGATAAAGCCATGAAAGAACAGATTGTCTCTGCCAGCTGCCACACCAGCTGAAATAGACCTACGGTAATTACACCAGCCAGGAAACTTCACTAGCACTGAAAAATAATATCAAGCCAAAAAATGCAAAAGCACGCCGACAGCAATGCTAAAAAGTCATGGGAATAAGTCTTTTACAGCTCTCTGAAAGACCCACTGTGAAAAAAAAACCACCACCCAGGGCAAACGCCAGAGAGCTTGTAATTAACATAATTTCCAACATTGCTATTTTCATCTAGTTGAATAGCTCATACTAGACACCATTCCTCATGGTGCATTGCATTTTATATCACTAGAAATCTCAGGGGAATCAGGAGAAAAAGATAACAGTTACTCTGACTGTTTATGGTCTGCCTCAAAGGACTTTCCTTTTTTAGTCTTAAAAGGGTTGGTGTTCAGCTGAAATGCTGAACTATTTAAAGAAGGGAAAGACTAATCCTTACTCAACAAAGAGAACTTACCTATTTACCGCCATACATTCCAACTATAAACTGTAGCTGTTCATTTATTCATAACTGTCTGTAGTTATCTTTACACTGATAATGAGTAGCATTTCATTTTCTGCTAATGCAAAAAGTAGTCATAAGCTTTGATAATATACTCTCTGGATAATGCACATTTACCATGAGGTCAAAAAAAGGCTGAGACATAACAAACAGTGGTATTGGTTACCATGGATGAAATGCAGTATCAGGACAATTTATGGATGGTAGATTGTAAATACTGCTGCCCATGTTAGATGGGATATTCTGCTCCTCATCTGGCCCCATCTCTTGGGAGTTCTAGTGGCATGTTAAGGACATCTGCTTATGTTAAAAGAAAAATAATCAATTTCCTGGAGATGCTATCATTACCCTCACATTAAAAGATAGTAACGTGCTCTTAAATTTCAGGAAGAAGTAGGTGCCTCATGGTTTGCATTGTTAAAAAAATAAGTTATATACTAATTGAAAACAAAACAAAATCCTACGTGTAGAGTGCTACATTTTTCTTTATTGAAATATCTCCTATAGTTTCAGCTCATTTCTTCAGTTAGCCGTGATATTTCTGAACTCTGATCTTATACACCAAGATACAAGTTCAATGACCATTTTCTCTTTTCATCTTCCAAGTTGTTTATGAAAATATTGAACAGTACTACATCAAAGAAACATGCTTGTGAGTCTCCCTCTGCTCTTTATCTCTTTATATTGCCGTCTATTTGGCAATATATCAGAAATAAGTACACTCTCAGAAATTTTTTTAGCCTGCTTGTATCTCTTGTATCTAGATCATATAATCTAGAAAATATAATATGAGATAAAAGCCTTATTTAAGTCAATAGGTGATGTGTGCTGCTTCTGTGCCATGGACAAATGTATTCCCCGTCACGAAAGAAAACGATTGATTTGACATAATTTACTTTTGACAAATCTGTGCTGACTCTTGCTCATCTCTACTCATAAACTGCTTACAAAGGATTTGTTTGTTTTGATATCTGACAGTTAAACTTACCTATAATCCTTGGTCTGTTCTGCTACTAAAAAAAAGACTAAATATTACCGTCATAAGTTCTGGAAGAGTATCATTGAAAGGATAGCGTAAGGTCACTCCAACCATTTTTCCAAATACTACAAGATGAATTTTCTAGTTTGGCTATATCTAGCTTAACTAAGCACTTTCTAAATGGTTTGTTCTTTAATGTAACTTGAGGTCTTACCATTTTTCAACTGCTGCTAGCTGCATACAGTGGAGTTTTTTTAGTGAAAACTAAAGCAAAATGTCACTAAAATTTCCCTTTTCAAAGCCTCTCATAAGAATGAAAATTTAAAGACTTTCTGTATGTATGATCAAAGTTTAAGAGAACTTGTGAGATTATTATACTAAATATTGGGATCCATGTACAAATTTTATGTATGTAATTGTAAATTCCTTAAAAAAAATCCTTCTTATGAAGATCGTCTCTTATTGAATATATATGTGTTCCTAGATGAGGCTAATTATTGCTGTGGTCGCCATCTACTTCTTTAATATGAATAATTTACCTTAGGCAAAGAGGATGGTAGGTCAGATATGATTTATGGAAAAACTGGAGATTAAGTGTTAAAAATGGCAAGATATTAATCGCTTAGTCAAAGCAGCAAATGGCTTCCCTGTTAGACCGTAAATCTGGGTACTGAAACTGTTTCAGAGAAACAGGGTATATGCATTTTGAAAGATTTTTGAATCTTTTCCTAAATTGAATTATAGATCTCAGTAAGGTTTCATGTCTCATGCAGACATTTTCCAATACATCAAATAAGCAAAACCGGTGTCAGTATTAATTGGCAAATGGCAAGTGTTACAACAATAGCAGATCTAACACTACTCTTTCTGAATATTCTCACAACAGTGAATTTATCCAAAATATTCTGCACCTGGGTCAGGGCAACCCCCAGTATCAATACAGGCTGAGGGATGAAGGGATTGAGAGCAGCCCTGCCAAAAAGAACTTGGGGGTACTGGGGGATGAAAAGCTGGACATGAGCCAACAATGCGCGCTCGCAGCCCAGAAGGCCAACCGTATCCTGGGCTGCATCACAAGCAGCGTGGCCAGCAGGGCGAGGGAGGGGATTCTGCCCCTCTGCTCTGCTCTGGTGAGACCCCCCCTGCAGTGCTGCGTCCAGCCCTGGAGCCCGCAGCACAGGAAAGACATGGACCTGTTGGAGCGGGTCCAGAGGAGGCCACGAAAATGATCAGGGGGTGGAACACCTCTCCTGTGAAGAAAGGCTGAGAGAGCTGGGGTTGTTCAGCCTGGAGAAGAGAAGGATTCGGGGAGACCTTATTGCGGCCTATCAGTACTTAAAGGCGGCTTATAAGAAAGATGGCAGCAAACTTTTTAGCAGGGCCTGTTGTGACAGAACAAGGGGGAATGGTTTTAAACTAAAAAGAGGGCAGATTTAGACCAGATACAAGGAAGAAAATTTTTACAATGAGGTTAGACACTGGAACAGGTTGCCCAGAGAGGTGGTAGATGCCCCATCCCTGGGAACATTCAAGGTCAGGTTGGACGGGGCTCTGAGCAACCTGATCTGGTTGAAGATGTCCCTGCCCACGGCAGGGGGGTTGGACTAGATGACCTTTAAAGGTCCCTTCCAACCCAAACTATTCTGTGATTCTATGAAATCTAGTTAAGCTTCCCTCTAATAGTATAAGAGTGCAACCTAACGCAATGTTATTCTTGAAGACTTTTAATCATAACTTACCTGTGTGTCTGCATTTAACACTTTGATTCTCTGTGTGGAGATGAACAGATCCACTTCAGTCAAGGCCTGGGAATCTCCCTCTGAAGTCTATAAGACAGATGCTTTGTTACAAGGGGAATTTTAATTTCTTCTTTAGAATGACAAATTCACTGATTGCTTCAGGCATAATGTGATGTGAGGCAATCACACCGTTAAACCACTACAAAGATGGCTATTCAAAGGTGTTTCTAAATACATGCAAAGAATGCATTTATTGCATAGGAAGGGTGAAGCATACTCCAATTTTGTGGGTAAGAATGAATTTTCAGAGCCCATGGGACTGACAGCTCAAATACTAAAATTCTCTATTTATAGCCAGAACAGGAGAAAGAATACGTCTGTTTCTTCCCCACTGTCTCATCGATGCACTTCAGTACTTGAGGCACCGGAATTGAGAAAGCAGGAGAACTGAGAAAGTGACTTACTCCCCATCAGCTGCTTAGCCCTTGCATCTTCAGTGAGCTCACCAAAAAAAGTGCAAGCTGGTGCTCAGTGCTGTGGTGGGGTTTAGGTTTTTTTTAGATTTTTAGTTTATTTTTTTTCTAGAAAATAAGGAGCTGAATTAATATTCCTCTCGTATCACAGAAAGCCTCAGCTGACTTTTAGACCTCAACTTCTGAGCACTGCTCACTAGGGAAACAGTTCCATATCCCATTAGAAAATATGGTCACAGACCAAGTGGGATTACAGTGTAATGCCACATGGTTTCCTAAGTGTGAGTCCTGGCTCTGCCCATGTGAGAAAAGAGGAGAGAAAGTGGCAAAGCAACGGCTACCTCTCACTGAAGCGTCATCCAAGAGCTTACCTAATACTCTGAGTTCCAGCAGGAACCTGTTGATTCCTCCAGGCCACAGTGCACTATTGAAACTGGTATTTAGCAGCACCCTATTTAGCAGCCTCAGAATAAAATGGCCACAGACTGTATCACCCAGTGCTAAAGGCAGGCATCAATCTCCAGGTCAGAGACTGGTCCTTTGATGAAACAGTGCAAGGAAGAATGATGTATTTGCTGCTCTTTTCTGTAATTATAAAGGCTTAGCTGTGCCTATAATTCATTCAGATTAATTTTATTTGAATTAAGTCTCATCCAGCAAAATACAAAGCAAGCACATACTTCGGCAGAGATTACTTGCATTGCTTTCATCCAAGACCATCAAAAAGAGCAAGATTAATTTTAGTGATATTTTTGTCAACTGTATTTAGTTAACTGAAGTATAGTTTTTAACTGAGTGAAATGTCTCCTGTGTGAGTTGTTCCAGCTACTACCTGGTAAATTTATGTTATTTGTTTTTAAATATCGACAGTAATTTAATAAATACATAGAAAGTCACAGGCACAGGAAATACATCTTACTGCTTTGGTTAGTAAAATAAAAATAAGCGTTACATGAAAAAAAATCTCCTGGATAACATTGGCTGTATATCTGGACTAAACAAATCACAGGTATTCAACAGAAGAAAAGCAGCAGACAGGCACTCCAGCAAATGAACAATGAAGAAAATGAGTTCATTTTATTCCATCCAGTGTTCTACTTAACAAAGAAGAAACCAAAATGACAACTTTATGAGGACCCATAATGAAAGACACAACAAAGTCCATGGAGAACAAGTACAACAAAAATGTAAGTAAACATTAGCATTCAAGAAAAACAGTTTACACACCGCTTTTTTCTTGATTTTAGCCGCCTTTTGCATCCTCTGAGGAGTAGCATAAAAAAAGAATGCAGACAGATGTACACACAGAGAAAGAGAAAAGACAGTGTGGGAAGTCAGGGAAACCTTTTGACTATGAATCCAAACTGTTAAAAATTAAAAATTTGGGGGCAGTGGAAGAAGGATGTGCAAGAAAGAAAGATTTGTATATATCTTTAGCAGTTCTCAAGGATAATTGGATTTAATGGCATTATGCATGTTGTTGATTGATTACAAAAAAATTGGTACCAAAGAGTGTTGTCAGTTAACAGCTGCTCATAACATTTATCCTGCTACATGTACAGTAGTCTAAAATGACAGTACATGCACTATTTTAAACTCAAGGTTTTCTATCCATATTAATCATACGTCTACATGTAATTGTTGAACAAAATGTAACTCAAGCTCTCTTCCATGACTCTCTAAAGTAGTCAAGTATCCCTGACAGATTAGGATCGCTATTAATACACAAAACAGTTTTTAGGGTGTTAATTGCAATAACACTTACTGCTTGAGACACCACAATATGCTAAACAGAAATTCAAAGGTTTGCAAAGAACTGGACCTTTCTTGCCTTCCATTTATTTCTAAATGCCAAATCAATCATCAATCATAACGGTCTTTTGCTCCGTAAATGATTTTCCCAAACTGGTTTCCTTCAAAAACATGCAGTTTTTACCAATTAAATATTTTACTAAGCACATAATTTTTCTATTAGCATTTAAATCTACCTCTTTCTAACCATGTGCTTATTTAGATGAAGTATTTACAGCAGATCCACAAAAAATTGTAAAAGAAAAATCTCCTACTTGAATTATCAACCAAAAAAAGCATTTTTTTACACAGCTGTATGAAACAGTCTATGCAACATTATTTACACAGAAATTGTTCACTGTAAATAACACCAAATCCAGACACAATGAATGAATGAATCCAAACACAAGCAATGAATCTTCTTGTCCTAAAAAAGTAATAATTCAATATATTGAGAGTAATCTTCACAATTTGTAGTAAGTTAAAGTCATTAATGACATAAAAGGAAAACAACAGTCAAACAAATATCCTGTGCTTTGCCATTGGAATATTTCCTAATTGCAGTCTGCAACTTGTCTTTAATACTTGAATTCTTCATACAGCTTCCAAACAATTTTGAATAGACTCTGGAATAATTTATATTTTGTTCCTCAGAGACGCTGTATGTATTTTCATAATAAGCACTGGAAAGTAATGGTATTTACAGTACTAGATCTATATTCACCTAAGTGCACTTCAGAATAGGTTTGAAGCTGCAGATCCTGTACTGTTTAGACATCAACTGCCAAAGCATCAGAGAGTATTCTATAAACCATAAAAATCCCTTACCTTAACACGGCTCACTGCCTCTTGGGCCTGCATCATTCTTATGTTTTTGGAAGGGTTGCGCTCAGAGAGCAGCTGTGTCGAGCCCAGGTAATTGGCTGCAAAGATGATTCCATCAATGAGGTCTTCAGGTTCACAAGGTCCTGGAACTGACATGAGACATTTACAGTTACTGCCTTTCAAAAGAGGATAGAGAAATGAGAAATTGAATAAAGGATATTGAGGCTTGAACAACCTTTTTAATACCTTTTCTAATATAAAACAGGTGAAGAAATCCAGTGCAAAATGAATGTTTTTCCCTATAATTACTTCCCCAAAAAACATATTAACCGAACATACAGTATTTAAAACTGTATGGTTTGATTGTGGAATTCTAGAGGAAAATCATTGGAAAATTTTTACTGTGCTGCACTGATAAACACATTGGAATTATTTGCAAGTTTCAGAAATGCTGATAAGTTCCTTTATTGTAACTTTCTTATTGTTTATATGTATGACTGTTACAGTGCCTGAGCTAAACTTCTGCTTGAATACAGATTTGTGTGTCCACATTTTTTTGAGATGTTTGTAGAAGTGCACAGTCCCCAAACATTATCTCTGGCAAAAATACTGATGAACAATGGGCACAAAGGTGTACTTTGCTTCAGCAAAAGTCCACCAGGAAACTTAACAGTTAAGAAAGTTTAGGAAACAAGAGAAGTAGGCATCGTGATGCTGTTTAGCCATGTGTAAGGCCTGAATTCAGAGACTGATAGACAATACAGTTCCCAGGCTGGTACAGATTGTATAAATTGAGAGCTGGAGAAACATGCTTCAGTAGAGGAGTTCAATAAAACGTTCACGGTCTAATCAAGGGTATCTGCACAATAGGTCATACAGCCTTTTCCTCTGAAAGCAGGGAAGTCACAGAAGGAAGTTATGGAAAAGGAGCACATGGAAAGAGTATGAAAAATTTCATGTTAAAAAAGAGAGAAAAATAGTGGAATTTAAAAACATCTTGATATTTTTTGAATTTTAGCCTTCATTCAACAAAATTACTTTGCATACATTTAGTATTAATTACATAGTGACTTCGGTGAGATTCTAACATTAACTTGTATTTTGCAAGTTGTTTCTTTCCAAGGATGAAAAAGGAGGGGCAGGAAGAAGAGAATAAAGGATAGTATTTATATCATACTGGGACTATGCTCATCATCCTCTTTATTCAGCTGTTAAGCTTTACATCTAGCTTGATTAGACCAACAGTAAAGAACAGTCATTCCAGAGTTTGCCTGAAATCTCTTGACAGCGAGTATTTTCTGTTCCTCAACAGTTTTATAAACGAAATTTGCTTTGAGCTGTATCAACTTGCCAAGCTACTAACACATTTTTGTGAAGTATATCAATCTTGTGTGTGAGGAGAAAAATGACACTGAAGGGAGATGCTAATTTAAAAAAAAGTTTTCTTGTACAGTGGATGTCGTGGTTTAACTTGGCAGGCAGCCAA